>NC_137062.1:21082332-21154832 GCF_032717465.1 Coenobita brevimanus
AAAGCTCTTGGATCGTAATGCGTTGTGGCTCAAGGCCTATAATTTAAATCCTAGAATTGGCCGGAGTAGAGTCTGTCTGTCTGTCTGTCTGTCTGTCTGTCTCTGTCTCTGTCTGTCTGTCTGTCTGTCTGTCTGTCTGTCTCTCTCTCTCTCTCTCTCTCTCTCTCTCTCTCTCTCTCTCTCTCTCTCTCTCTTTTAATGATGTAAAACTCATGACATACAAAGGTTTTACCACCTTTGTTATGAGTTCCCCCAGCAATACACCAACTGAGGGATCATCCCCTACATCCCTCACGTCACCTAACACTCAGGCACAAATATCCATCAATTATAATGTGATAAGGACATTACATTCACATCAGGTGGTATGGTATCAGTGTAGGTAGTTTTATAAGGTGTTAGTGGAGCCATATGAAAGAACAGACACCATAATGACACTGACATTACCTACTGTTTCCCGAAAAAGCGGGAATCAAACCCGCGACTATAAACCCCCCAGTCCAACGCTCTACCCAGCGTACCGCCATCGCCAGCCCAGGAAGTACTGTCTGTGGACTTGTTACACTGGCGTCACGTTCCATCTGGCACTCACGCCGACACGAGGTTTACGATTGCATCCTAGGTGACGAGGAGGATTACGTATTTTCTTTCTTCTTAGCAGTTTATTCTGGACGTAACACATAAAAATCCTCTCGAATATTACTGATGCAAATCAGGTCGATATTAAAAAGATAAAACGAGCACACAGAAGAATGTCCAGGTGTAATATGCAAAATAAATTATTAACGATGGGGTTCTAGGACGTTTCCAAAGCCAAACAGTGTACGATATCAAAGCCAAAAATCTATCCGCGTCGGGTGAAGGGGAATTATCTGTACAGTATCTTCCTGGCGCTCTGAATGATTCATGTTTCTGGATTACCCCAGTTATCCTTTATGTGGTTATTATTTTGTCTTCCTTTACCTTCGTCACTAATGACCAGTTTACTTTTTCTTCCATTTTCAACAAATAATTTTCTCCATCGGTTCGCTGCCCAAGCTGTTCATTATGTTCAGTGTCTTATATACTTCATTTGTTCTCTCACACTATTTTCCATTAATTTAATGCTCTTCCACTTCTGTTCTTCCCATATCCACTTTTTACTTATTTTCCATTTTTTTCTTCCAGATCTCCTCCCATCTTCCAGAAATCACAGGCCATTATTATGGAATTATCATTACACAATATTACAACTTTTCAATTAATCAAAGCGTAAATAGGTCATTGCAGGAATATATTGCTCTTCTTAATTGACGATTTATTAACTCTTGTGGTTGAGACCTATGTGTGTGTGTGTGTGTGTGTGTGTGTGTGTGTGTGTGTGTGTTTGAAAATGAACCTCATTTTTTTTTTTTTTTTTGCATGTACATTAGAGCGAGGATTAAATGTTCATTTCCTACTTTTTGAGGAGAGAGAGAGAGAGAGAGAGAGAGATAGCAGAGACAAAAAATGTAAATTATGAACTTGCTATGCGGAAGGTAAAGTAAATAAAATCCATGTAATCTATGTATAAAATAATTGAAAATATTGAAAAGAATATAAGATAAATATAGAGAGTAAAATATAATTAAGAAAGGACATGAATAAAATATTAATAAATGGAAGGAATAAAGCATTAAAAACTAAAAGCATATGTGTAATATTGAACGTGTACGGCCTGTCTACAACTGGCATCAAATCCACTGGGTTAATCTCGGTACTGGAAAGCGTTGTCGTGAGCGGATGTAATGGTATTCGTGAAAACAAGTTCAGTTAACACTCAGACCGAGCACCTGTTTTGCTTCATTTTAATCTTACCATCTTCATCCTTCTGGGGAGAATTATTGAAATGGAAGGTTTAGATATAATGTTCATTTACCAGTTCATTACAAGAGGTTTCCCGTAACCAGATAAATGTCGTCTGGAAGCAGAAAATACAAAGTGAGTAATCCGACTCCCAAACTAAAGGGGTTAATACCTCCAGTTCCCGAACTTACTTCATCTTTCATTCTCCCTACCAACAGACGAATTTATTCAGCTCAGGTGAAAGGGGTTGAAGACGGTTTACATGGCATCTTAGTCTTAATTAAGCATCATCCAGACGATTTTACTAAGCTTAAAAATTATGTATAGTTGTCAAGGAACTGATTAAGGCAACTCCTAATTACAAAGTTCTACGTCATCCCTAAGAAATATATATATATATATATATATATATATATATATATATATATATATATATATATATATATATATATATATATATATATATATATATATATATATATATATATATATATATATATGCTGTTATTACTTCCTTCGGTTTAAAATTTCCATATCGAATGTTGAATCGTAAAAAAAAGTGTGGGGGGGGAGGTGTTAGCCAGGAGGAGGCGTTATGGCAAGAATATAAAGCCTTTTATCGTCTTTAGCTGCCAGAAAGTACGTGAAAAACTTCAAAAGGAAAAGTCTGGGCTAAGTTATGGAAAAAACAGTAAAGGAGACATGAATGACAAACTTGGGAATGTACGAGTGGATGGAGTGGTTGGTCAGTGGGGTGTGCCAGCAGAAGTAGATGGGAATGGTAGTGCTTTGGTGGACATCTGTGCTTGTAAGGGGTTGGCAATAGCTAACACCTACTTTCGGCATAAGATGATCCACAGGTATACATGGAGAGTAATGAGGAGGATGGATGGTGAACTTGTTGAACGAAAGGCAATGATAGACTACGTGTGTGTGGATGAGCGAATAAGAAGACAAGTGTTGGATGCAAGAGTGTGGAGAGGGTGGGGGAACGAAGTCTCGGAGCATCACTTAGTAATGCCCTAGGTAAAGCTGCAAAGAAAATGGTTGAAGAGACGAAAGGGAAGACAGGAGGAAACAGCTCCTGTGAGAAGAGTGGAAAAGCTGCAATAGTGAGAAAATGGCACAGTATAAGAGCATAATGAAAGAAAGGTTGGGAAGATATGAGTTAGAGCAGATGGAAGGGGTGGAAGACGTATGTAAGATATTCACGGAGGAGATAGGCACAGCGTGTGTGGTGGTTTGTGGAGTGAGGAGGAGATGTAAGGGTGTGCAAGGGACACATTGGTGGAATGATGAGGTGAAACGAGCTGTGGAACAAAAGAAGAAGGCATATAGTGAATGGCTAGCGATAGAGGGGGGGGAGAAGATGAGAGTGAGAAGAGAGAGGTATATGTGAGCAGGAGAAGGGAGGTGAAGAGACTGGTGAAGGACAGTGAGAAGAAAGTGGATGAAGAATTTGGGAGGAATCTGAGTGTGAAATGGAAGGAGTGTAAGAAATTGTTTTGGAAGGAGGTAAAGAAAGTAGGGCAGTGTGAAAGAGGAAATAGTAGGGGAGTGAAAGATAGGAATAATAGATTGTTGGTGGAGAAGAGAGAGAAATTGAGGAGATGGAAGGGTATAAGTGGTTGGGGAATGGCTAGGAGAAGAAGAAATAAGTGGAGGGAGGAAAAGATCAGTAGGGAGGAAGTAGTGGAAGCAATGAAGAAGACCAAGTTGGGAAAGGCCCCAGGAACTGATGGAGTGTGTGGTGAAATGCTGAGGTATGGGGGTGAGATTGTTGATGGAGTGGATATGGAAGTTGTGTAGATTGGCTTGGGAAGAGGGAAGGGTTCCAGAGGACTAGAAATCAGGTATAATTGTTCCTTTATATAAAGGAAAAGGGGAGAGAGAAGTATGTGGTAACCATATGGACATTTGCCTTCTTAGTGTGACTGGAAAAATATATGGTAGAATACTCATTGATAGGGTTAGGTATATGACAGAGGAGCTAGTTGGAGAAGAACAAAGGGGATTTAGGAAGGGAAAAGGGTGTGTAGATCAGATATTTGTTCTAAGATGTTTAGTGGAGAAGTATCAAGAGAAGGGAAAGAAAGTGTATGCTGCATTCATGGACTTGGAGAAAGCTTATGACAGAATAGATAGGCAAGGTATGTGGAAGGTATTAAGAATATATGGAGTGGAGGGAAAATTGTTGAGTGCTGTGAAGAGTACGAGGGAACTAGGGCTGCGGTGCGAGTGGATGGTGAGCTGAGTGAGTTCTTTGATCTCAATGTACGACTGAAACGGGTGTGTGATGTCTCCATGGCTGTTTAATATATACATGGACGGGGTTGTAAAGGAGGTGCAAGGTAGGGCAGTGGATGTGGGAGTGGCTCTAATGAATGAAGGTGAGATTTGGAAGATTCCGGTGTTGCTGTTTGCTGATGATACAGTATTGTTGAGTGAAGATGAATGGGAGTTGCAAGGTTTGGTAAATGAATTTGGGACAGTGTATAGGAAGAAGAATCTGAAAGTTAATGTAAACAAGAGTAAAGTTATGGTGTTTGAGAGGAATGAAGTCACAGAATGTACAGTGAGGTTGGATGGTGAGGATATGGAGAATGTGAGTGCATTCAAGTACTTGGGTAGTGTGATGAGTAAGGATGGAACGTTGGGGGATGAAGTGCATGAAAGGGTACAGCTGGGAAGGAAGATTGTTGGTTAACTGAAAGCAGTGATGAGAAATAGGGATGTGAGTATGGAAGTTATGAAGTCACTGCATGATGGTATTGTGATCCCTACCCTGACGTATGGAAGCGAGGCGTGGACCTTGCAACAGGGGAACAAGTCAAGAGTGAGAGCAGTGGAAATGAGTTACTTGAGAGGAGCATGTGGAGTGACATGGAGGGACAGGTTGACGAATGAAGAAGTGAAGGAACGTTGTGGGGTGGATGTGGATGTGGTTGAGAAGATTAGGAGAAATACACTGAGGTGGTTTGGACATGTGGAGAGAATGGAGAATGAAAGACTGACTAAGAGGGTGTATGTAGGTGAGGTGGAGGGAGGGAGAGGGAGTGGCAGACCGAGGATGAGGTGGAGGGATGGAGTTGAGAGGTATATGAGGGAGGGGGGAGTGAGTTGGGGGGAGGGTAGTCAAATGGTGGGTGACAGAGCGAATTGGAGGCGTTTTGTCTTCGGGTACCCTTTGCGGGATTAGGGCGTCGGGCTATAGATTGATAGATACTGTAGATAGGTAGTGATGTTCAACCTTTCAGTGCGGTAACGTCAAGAATTATCTTGTGGCTGTTGCCATCTGACGCAGCACAAGTGCAGCTAGATCAAAAGTGCTCATTTATGGTAGCTACGATTTTGGTGTTGATGCTTAAGTGCTACCGTACTGATGTGGCTAATGAGAGAGAGAGAGAGAGAGAGAGAGAGAGAGAGAGAGAGAGAGAGAGAGAGAGATAGGCAGACAGACAGACAGACAGACAGACAGACACAGATGGGGGGGGGGGGAATACAGTTTTTCTAGCGCTCACAACATTTCCTTTGTTTTGGCATTGTTCACATCTTTGCTCTTTCTCTGCTGACTCACCAAACCCCATACCACTGACTTGGAAAACATGTTTGCAGCTGGAATCCCTGACAACATGGGAGGAACAATTGTTGCTGTTATTGTTTTGTTGTTGTGCTCCCAGGCTCATATACTGTATACACGAAGCCTGTGGGCGCAGGCTGAACTTGTCCTCCTTCAGTCCAGCATCGTCCTTTTTGAGAATCTGGAGGAAATAAAGGAACATTTGTACAGCCGGACTGTGGTCATGGACGCTTTCAAGTGAAGGTGTTTCTCTCCAGCACCGGTAGAACCACAACATCCACATATTCCCTGCGTGCGGTAAAAACGTTGCCAAGCATAACATTATAAAGCAATGAAAGATACTGAAAACTTCAAGGTTTGATTGCCATTCTTTCCGAGAGCCAGTCACACAGTGACAGAAATGCAGGGTAGGCGTCTGCTCTGTTCACCTTAACCTGGCAAGATTTTCGTGATTTTACAGCTTAATTCACGTAATTCAGTGGCAGAAAAGGGCAATGGTTCGACTCTGCTTCCCTTTCATAACACGTTATTGTAACTAGAGCCGTTGTCTACTACCAACGAATTGTTACAACTCAGTGTTTAAGACGGCGATTTGGGAGTTTAAGCTAAGTTTAAAAATTCGTACCGGCATATATGCAAGCTTCAGTCAACGATATATAAAAGGTAACTTTGGCCTAACCACCTGCCCGTGACTACCGTTGCTTTTAAAGAAGAACTAGATAATCAAACGCCATAAGCTAACAGACCATAAAATGCCTCTAGATTATACAATCTTCACCATGACTTGCCCTTAATTCGTCATTCTTTATCTTGAGTATTGGGGTATAAGAAATGAAAATTCGAGGAAAAAAGTGCTAGTCAAGAAAATGTGCTAACATAACACATGGCCATATCAAGAACATGGCTGCAAAAGGAATAATCTACACCAAGTTAAGGTGAATGAACTAAAGTAAAAAAAAAAGAATCGTTGGGCCAACATATTTAAGAACTGTGTGACGTAATACCAACGAAAAATATAAATATCTTTGCTACCAGGAAAAGGCACTGTGGGCTTCGTAGCACATTGTTTTCCATATTACTCCTTAGCATTCCTTCGTAAGTCATGTGAACATTCATGTATCGACTGTGTTCCCATTAATAACTTACAGGAGGTGAAATGTGCAAAGTAGCTTGCTGATGATAAGGTGTTATTGAATCTTCAAAACCTTCTAAAGTGCTCTACCTTCTTCTGTTGGATATGTCCTCCTTGCATATCCTTTACGCGTCCGTCTTCTTTACTGTCGCCTTTATTCTCATCTCTCTCTCTCTCTCTCTCCTCCTGTTTCAGTTCCCTATCTTCTCCCTGTTACACTCCTTTTTCTTCTTTGTTTTCGTTCTTTCTTCCATCCTTTAATTAAATTATCTTTTCTGCAGTTCGTTTGAAACCCCTCCTTCCCTGTCTCCTTCTATTGTGGATAAAGATACGAGTATATTCTTTGTTTTTTCCCTCTCTTCCCCCTTCATTCCATTATCCACTCCTACGTGCTGTCAACTTTCATATCCATATCTTCGTTCTTTCTCCTTTCCCTTTATTTCTTTTTCCTTGCACCATCTTAGTCCTTCCCCTTTATTACTGTCTCCCTCACTCTCTCCTTCCTCTTTTCTTCTGTATCTTATTCTCTTCTCCTTGTGCTACTCTTCTTCCAAGTATTATCTTTTTTTCTGCCCCTCCCCACTCCTTACTAACTGCCTACTACTTGCATCTTATTCATACTTTCCCTCTTCCTTCTCTTCCTTTCCTCATCTTTAGTTCCATCTTCCTTCCTCCTCTCATCCTTCATTCACTCTCGCTTCCTTCCTTCGTCTTTTCACCTGCCATCCTTTTACTGTCTTCTTCCCCTCTGTGGAGGAACATTTTCCTTTCTCTCCCTCTCCTTTTCTTTCATCTCCTTATCTTCCCTCCTTCTCTCTTCCATTAGTTGTCCCTACCTGCATCTTACCGCCTCCTCCTGTTATGGAGTGATATTTTCTTCCTCTCTCTTTCACTTTATCTCCTTTCCTTCCCTCCTTTTTCTAAGCAACAGTATCTCATCCTTCTCACCCTTCCTTCATATTCCTCTCCAATATTGTCTCCTTTTAATTTATGGAGAGTCACTGTCCTTCTTTTCTTCCTCCCCTACTCCTGCATATCCTTCCTATTTTCTTTCCTTCCTCTCTTTCTTTAATTTTTTTTTTTTATAGAAAACTTTATCTTTCCTTTCTCTCTCCTCCCTTCCCTAGGGGGAAGCAGCCAAGGTATATAGATAGATAGATTCTCTCTCCACTTATCCTTCATCTCAGTGTTATCTATTTCTTTGTTTTCTTCCTTTTTATCTTTTCCTGTTGTTTTCTTGTTTTTCCCTCTCTCCTCTTCTTAACCATCATTTTCTCTTGTGAGGGGAAGAACACTCAAAGCATACTTCACAATACACCTGTGACGTTATGCTAAAGATAATGGCTCTTCAGTTGTTTACAAACGCCTTTATTTATATATAAAAAAGTGGGGAACGTTTTACTTCAACAGCTGTAAACATATGTAACAAAAATGGTGCCAGGCACAACAAACCTCGCCCGACAGCAGTTGTTATATACTGTTAGATACTGAAAATGTACTGCCGTTTAGTGTCAATACGGTACACTATTAAAGTCTTAGGTATGGCGTAAATGTTTTCAAGTTACGCCCTCTGAAAATCCGTGATCATCCGTTTGACCTTTCAAGGTCACTCACGGTCAAAGGTCTTGGTGTCAATTGAAGGCCATATTACGAATTCCTGTATGTTTATGATGGTAAATATCTCTATCTTCAACAAGTTTCAAGTTATAGCCCTCTGAAAATCCGTGATCTTCATTTTGACCTTTTGAGGTCACTCGATTACCTCCAGTTTTTAATCACTCTCTTTTAGGACGAGTGCCCACATGCCCTGAAAGTTTCATGTAATTTTATTCAGCAGCTTTACGGTAATGTTGCTAACAAACAAACAAACTCGACCAAAAACAATACCTCGCCGTACTCCATCTGGGCGAGGTACCAATGCTTTTCCCTTCTGGAGCAATGATTATGTACACTGCTAATCCTCAAAAGTATTTTGGATTGGCTTCCGCTCCTCTCATAAACCTGTTGTATCTTAAAAAACAGCTTTCAGATGCAGTATATTAGTTTTCTACATTGCATGAAAAAAATAACCACAGAATAACTTCGTTGTCTGCCTAATCCAGACTATGTTACCTTCCCTTGGAGGTCAAGAAAGTTCATGATATGTTCCCAGTCACCTTTTCCTACGAAATTTCTTTGTCAGTTTTGTGCCGCATGGCTGTCCTCCTCACATTGTCCTGCCGGGTTTGGCTGGAGTGACAAGTGGGTGGTGAGAGCCAACCTTGATTTGCTCTACATGTCTTTAGCTTACATACCACAGATTTAACACGCCTCATTACAAACGGTCTTGGGAGGGCCAGTTGGCGTGGTGCTGTTAGCTAACCTTTGTAGTCCTTTGCAATCATCTGTACCCGTGTTTTCTGTTAATTCCTGTCTATCTCCCTCCCTTTGTCGTAGGTTAGATCTTTCTTTTTCTGTCTGCTTCCTTTTCTTTACTGTTTTTTTTTCCCTTGCGTAGAGACATTATTCTTTTTGTTACCATTCTGTTTCTTCTCCATCTCCTTATTTTGTTTCTTTTTTCCTCGTTTTTGAAATATTTGTTCTTATTTATGTTCCCTGCTTTGCTGTCTACATACTTTCAGTAACGAATCACTATCATTTCCTTTCCTCATTTTTACTCCTTCATATTCTTTATCGTCTTTTTTCTTTCCTTCCCTCCCTGATTTTTCAAATTCAGTATATGATCTGCTGTCATTTTTTCATCTTTTCCTTTCGTTTCAAGCTTCTGTTTTTACGGAGAGGCTTTACCCTTTCGTTACACTCTCTCCTTCGTCAACACCTTGTTATCACGTTCTTTCTTTCCTCCTCCCTCTTTTCTGTGTCTATTCCATCTTTCTTTCTTTCTCCCAGTCTCTACTATCTTCTTTGTTTGTGTAGAGAGACTTCTCTTTTCTTCCTCTACTTCCATTTCTACTTCCTCTCATCATTGGTCTTCTTTCTCCCATTCTCCTTCGTTGTTTACCTCCTTCTTGTATATTCCTTTCTTTCTCTTAATAACTCAACCCTTCCCTTGTGTTTAGACATTTTCTTCCCGACTGCTGATCTTACTCTTTCTTTTCTTCCTTCATTTTTCATGTCTATCACACAAATAGAAAAAAATATATATAACAGTTTATAAAATGTAGGTGAAAAGGAAGCTATGAAAATTAAAAAAGGCTGCCCCAATGCCAAGCAACAAATATTTTTTTTTCTTTATGTCTCCGACTCTGGGCAAAGGCTTCAGAGCCAATATCTCGGGGGCAGGAGCCTATCCCAAGGCTCAGTAGTCCTCCTACACCTCCACATGTCACCACTTCGGCGCTAACACCCACCATCCATATTGAATACATGCTAGGGCTGTCTCATACAGGACTGGTGTATTGGTATTAGCGGGGTTATTTTACGACATGTCGGCGGGGTCTTCTGGTAGATCAGGAAAGTCTGCTTTTTGTGAAATTCAAATCCTTAGACTGTTCCCTGCCCCAGCCGGGATTCGAACCTGGGTCCATCAGGACTGCAGGCCTCCTCTCTACCGATTCAGCCACTGCCTCCCCCAAATAAATGAAAGGAAAAGAAAAACTGAGTGGGTGAAGGGTGGGAGGCCACGCATGAGGTGATAAAATGTGTGTGTGTGTGTGTGTGTGTGTGTGTGTGTGTGTGTGTGTGTGTGTGTGTGTGTGTGTGAGAGAGAGAGAGAGAGAGAGAGAGAGAGTAGTATTCCTTAAATATTTTGAAACCCTACTGGTATAAAAGTAATACAGTAGAATCAAAGGTGGAATGAAGACATCGAGGTCGAAGCAAAAAGCAGTATCAGCCAGACGTAATTTGACATGAGAGACGCGCTTGGCCTGTACTGAATGTAGTGGGTAGACGTGGCCATATTACTACCCAGCCCGACGGACGCCGACGAGATATTGTTTTTGGTAGAGTCTGTTCGTTTGTTTGTTTGTTTCTAGGTTTGTTAGCAACGTTACGGAAAAACGGCTGAATGAAATTAAATGAAACTTTCAGTTATGTGGGCACTGGTCCCAAAAGAAAGTGATTAAATTTTGGAGGTAATCGAGTGACCTTGAAAGGTCAAAATCAAGGTCACGGTTTTTCAGAGGGCTATAACTTGAAAACTGTTGAAGATTGAGATATTTACTATTATGAACATACTGCAGAACTCGTAATATGGGCTTTCATTTGGCACCAAGACCTTTGACCTTGAATGACCTTGAAAGGTCAAACTCAAGGTCATGGACATTCAAGGGGCTATGACTCGAAACTGGTTGAAGATAGAGAGATGTTTACTATTATCAACAAATAGGAAGTCCTATATGAGTTTTTAATTGATACCTTGACTTTTGACCGTTGGTGACCTTGAAAGGTCAAACTCAAGGTCAAGGATATTCAGGGGGCTATCGTTGAAGATAGAGGTATTCACTTTTATCAAGATATAGGAAGTCTCATATGAGCTTTAAGTTGGCAGCAAGAGCTTTGACCTTGAGTGACCTTGAAAGGTCAAATGCAAGATCACGGATTTTCAGAAGGCGCATCTTGAACACATTTACACCAATATCTTAGACTTTAATTGTGCACTGAAACTAAATGTCAGAAGTGAGTCAGCATTAACAGTATTAAAATAACTGCTGTTGGGTGAGGTTTGTTGTGCCTGGCTCCACTTGTTTTAGGTTTACTGTCATTTGGCGTCATATAAGATCATATTAAATCCACTTAATAGATTCAGTTATTATAAATACAGTAAACCCACTCCATGTCTGTTAAAGTTGTTCATAAATCTACTCTGTTAGTACAATGTTTTTCAGATGTCGGGTATGGCCTTGTGTTGTGTTAATATCTATTGAAGTATAACTAGTTGTTTGCCGATGTATATGCCTTGGGGTATACCTATTGTATGATACAGTTTTAGGAATGCACAGTGGGGCTGTGGAGAGCCTGTTATGACCAGATCAGAGCAGGTTAGGAAAACATCAGTGATAAGTCACCAGGCCGTGCCATGATCTGCTCCCACGCTCTCGTTTATAGGATATACAGATTACTCAGACCAGTAGAATAGAAGATGCCCAGGCAGCGGGACATCTCCAGTTGTAGCTGTAAACTACAATAATTTCAGAAGGCATCCTGGTGGATTTTCTCAACCTGAATCTCCTGTGTTTGTCTGTTGTCCCTCAACTCCTGCCAGACATACACTTGTCTCAGAGTCCTAATCTCATGAACTGTTATATAATTGGTGACAGCAGTGGGATATGTACCTACGCCTCCGAACAGACTGGTGTTCCTTCACACCTGCTCCAGAGATACCAGTTTTCCAAAGTCACTTGGAACATGTGCAATACTTCTAGCATTGTACATTGTCATCTGTTAGTGTTACCTGTCTGAACGTTTCTGCCAAATCACTCGAAGGTTCTGGTCTTTGCATTGCTCCAGATTATTGTTCCATATATTCAAATTCTCTGTCTATAATACCCAACTTGACGACATTGTGCCACTTGTTCTCATAATTTTGAAATCTTGTGCCTATAAACATCTCTTCTATTTTCCCCGTTGCTGATGTAAATATTTCCTCTTCTCAGTTGAGCTGACTGATTACCGAAATAGTACTGACTTTATGGGTATTCAGATGTCTCATTTCCTTCATCATCCTTTCTTGAGCCCTCATTTTGTGTATTCTCCTATTGCTTTCACCCTAGTAGGATTCTTGATGATAGTGATTCTTGTTCATTGCTGTGTTAAACATATGGAAACATGACTCCACGTATTTAGGGTGGAAACTAAACTAGTTAAGTCAGAAAAAACAGTGAAATTTGCTAAAGCTGGAAATGATGTGAAGAATAGGCAGCCTAAATCCGAATTTGAGGTGGTCTAGGTGGGAACATGACAGTATTTACACCCATTGCCCAGTCACCTCTGTCAGCACCTCAGGCAACCACCAACTGCACCACCATCAGTTCAACCTTTGCAGTGTTGCTTTATGTGTGGACGTGAAAATACTCGAGTTGCTCCTTCCTGTGAACATTCACCACAGTTTATTAATGGGTGCATTGAACATTCTTGAAAAATCTAGAACGTTTGCTTTACATTATATAATAAGCTGGACAAGACTCACTGCATTCTGAACATACTGTGTTCCTTATTAGCAAGTTATTATGAGACTTTGCGTCTTCAAGATGACATTAAAAATCCTTAATAACCAATTATTATGTTAATATAGTTTTATTACTTATCATTATAATGTATAAATATTTTTAATCAATCATGCAATCATCTTATATTTGCTCCGGTATATCCACTGATCTTTGTTGTTACCCAGATTATAGTTATTCACTTTTACTCTATCATATTATTAATTAACAGATGAAATTGCCATGTTTTTTCGCTGTGCACATTAATTACATTTCTTTTATTCCTTGATACCGAATTTCATGTAGACTCCTTTCAATATTTCCTTAATTTACAAATTGTCTTTTACTTAGATATTTCCTTCTTAACTAGTATGTAGTCTTTTTCATTAGTATTGTGGCCACCTTTTCATATTATTATATCATCTTATTATACATTTATATTGCCAATATTATTCTAGTATTTTAATTATCTTTTAATAATCTCTGCATCTATCACATGTTGGGAGACACTTCGTCTACCCGGGGGAAAATTGTTACATGTACATCTTTTGATGTATAATTAATTGTATGACTGATATATTGCTGTTGTATAATACAGTTTTAAGAATGCGCAGTGTAGGTGCTGAGAGCTTGTTGTGACCAGATCTGAGTATATGCAAGTTAGTAAAATGACAGCGAAATGTGACCAGGCAATGCTCACCCCATGGCCTGTTCCCATGCTCTCGCTCATAGGATATACAGAGCACACAGACCAGCAGGATAGAAGACGCCCTGGCCGTGGGACGATGTCAGATGTAGCTGTAAACTCCAATAAATGGAGAGGGCATCGTGGCAGTTTCTAAACCTGCATCTCGTGTGTTTGTCTGCTGTCACTCAATTCCTGCTAGACACACATTTGTCCTAGGGTTCAAATCTCAAGAACTGTTATACATGTACTAGTCAAAGGTCAAGATCCTTGGACAGAGACAACAGAACCAGTTTAATCTGATTTGAAACAAATTTGATGGAAGGGTAAAGTGTTATGGATTTTAAGTACTTCGATACTGAGAGCACTGTGTCGAAGGTCAAGGTCACAGGGCAATCTCAAATAATTGGAAGTTAGACTAGCAGGTTAGAGCGAGTGTTGCATTTTCCTACTGCTCCTTCTTGTTTTGGTTTTGTTTCGTTCTATCTTTCTACCACCAGGCATTTTTGTGGAGCTGATTTAATGTATTCCTCCCATTGATCGTCACAGACCCCCATCCCTTACCTTGCATTTGCACTCCTTTTATCCTCTAATTGTAGGATCTGGTCGCTTTGACGTTTTCCGGGAAATCCGTTTGTGTGTTATAATGAGGTTTTGCAGAGGCTTTCATGCGTTTCTTATAATGTGGAGGTAATGGACGGCCGAGAGTGGAAGATATTTTATATATATTTTTTAAATACCTTAGATGTTTAAGAGGCTCAGATGTAAGAATACGTTTTCTAGGTTCACGTGGGAGGAAGGTGAAGGCAGGCTGTGCTAAGAGTGGGAAGGATGAAAACTACGAATTTTGGAGCATCGTTTTGGAGACCATAACTGAATTGTGACTAATATATTTTTTTTGATTTCCACATTGTCGTTTCTTGCAAATATCCGCTTTTTGTCTAAGGTGTACAATCCCTCTCGTCAATCATTCTAAAATTATAACATACATTTACGAGTTTTTAAATAATATGTAGCAAGTGCTTACCAAATGGGTGGTGGCGGGATCGTTGATTTTGAGTTGTCCAGACTGATCCCAGCTGGGGCAACAGTTTCAGAATTTGGATTTCATTAACACCCGTCAGTCTGGTGATGTGTTTACTATATTCACGGCGCGCGACTCTGTGGTTGTTATTATCGTGACCTGGTAACCCACCATTCAAAAGTGCGTCTGATTTCGTGTATAACATGTGACGCATGTGATTCGTGTATAATATGTTCATGTAAAATAATATTCGTGTATGATATATTCGTGCATAATAATATGATTCGTGTATAATATCATACGAAATCAGACGCACTTTTGAATGGTAGGTTGCCAGGGTACGATAATCACAACCTCAGAGTCGTGCGCCGCGACTGTAGTTTAGCCTACCTTCTCTGACTCCTGATAATGTAATTCAAATTTTGGAGAAATCTTGAAGCGAAATGGTAAATGAAGATTATATCCAACTTCGTCGTTTCGAAAAGTTTCAACAATGCTTGATTAAATAACCTGGGAAGAGCAGGAATAAAATGAAAAGTACTTTGCTGAATTCCAGTGGATAAAGCAGTCATCAAAATACTACTATTAATACTGTCACAGCAGTAGTCATCCAGGCAGACCGACAGTGTTTTAGTACAGAGGATCCCTCGTTAGTCCCACACTGGTGACATGGTAGGGTGTGTGTCTGTATCTGCTAGTGATGCATAGGAAGACGGCTGTACATAACACGACCGCTGATTACTATACATCCAGTATCCATTACATAACTAAGCAATTGTGACATTACTCCTCTGTCTGTCTGTCTGGCAGTCTCTCTCTCTCTCTTCTTCTCTCCAGACCATGTTATTCTTCCAGTATTAATATTCTCTCTTTTTCCTCTGGAACAATATTAGACCTTAAAGACATATAAGATTATATTTTTTTTACAGCATCCTGTTAAATATCTGTTAATCATAGCCACCACCCTCATCTTACCCTAATTCTCAGCATCGTACATTCAAATAACTGGTAGGATTTAGCAACAGGATATAGAAAAACACATAAATTACAACTATCGGTTTCATCAAAGTGTACAGTTTAGAAAGACCCCAGGCAGAGAACGAGATAAAGAAGGTTATATTTACCACCACCATTTGGAAAACAATATAGCATAAAGAATAAAGATGTCTTGAGAATTAGACAAATAACCGACATCCTCGAGTTGAGGTGACGAATCACCCACACAAAACCCTTCCCCTCCCCAGCACACACACACACACACACACACACACACACACACACACACACACACACACACGCCGGCTTGTATTACCAGGATGATGACGTTGGTGGGCCTCGCGAGAAATGTGGCGGCCGGTTGGATGTGGGTTCAGGAGAATGAAACAGCGGTGATGGTGTGTGCTGAGAGAGCCGCTTAGGGGTGGGTGTTGGGACAGTAAAAGATGATGGGGAAACAAACTGGATTAGAGAAAAAAAAAAAACGAAAGAGCTGTTTAAAAGAAAAGACAGACAGCAGGATAAAAAATAACTAGAAAATACTATTGTTAATGACAGGGAGAAAAATGAGATATCACTGTATGTAAATTGTGCCCTGACCGTAGAAGAGAGAGAGAGAGAGAGAGAGAGAGAGAGAGAGAGAGAGAGAGAGAGAGAGAGAGAGAGAGAGAGAGAGAAACATACTAAGTGATGCGGGCAAAAAGGACACAGTTTTGTACCTAAAATATAAAATTAAGGTTGATGCAGAACAAGTTAATATCTGCTGTAGTTTACCAGCATCACAATACAAAAACGTAATATTTTCTCAGATGGTACACGGAGGTAAGTACTGACATTATCCCACAATACATCATAATAACCTTTGTCTTTTCGTTCACCTAATACCAAAATAATAGTATCAAAGATCAGGTTTGCCAGCGTTCCACACTACCCCTCATTACAGTCACATTTACTTCTGATGGTCTTGCACAAATCATGTTAAATGTTCTCCTCCACCCCCCTGCCTGAGATATAGATTCCGTCTTAGCTGCAAATATACTGTAATTGTGGCTGCAGAATGTTGCCGCTCAGAACAAAACTGGTGGGCAGTATTTTACTTGGAACATGTACATGTCACTTGAAAACATGATGAACATTGTACATACTCAAGGAGACGGAGAAGAAAACTAAGTAACCTCACCATTTTAGGGTACCATAAATTATAGGCTTCTTGGCAAGAATTGGTTTGCATAATTTTTAAGTTTTCTGTATACTACCATCATCAGGTAATTTCAATGTTCATCAGCTTTCATGCAGATCAACAGGTTTAGCGTTTGTGAACATACATTACGAAAATTATTGAGATACAGTAGTGTTCTAGGGCTGGAATAAAAAATGTTAGAAAATATTAAAGCTCCACCTCACCTATACTGTTGGGAGGCAGTGATCAGGTGGTACGGTAATGGACTAATGAGTGAAATTATATGAGATCGATCCAGGGCTGAGGCAGGGAGCAGTCTGAAATTTCGTGCAAGACCCACTGAGATGTTACAAAAAATCTCCAACCAATACAGTCAAAAATATCTTGAATGAGACAGCCCTAACATGAGAGGAAATGACTTCAAGGCACCGGCTGTGTGGATGTGAGACGTGAAAGAATCACACACACACACACACACACACACACACACACACACACACACACACACACACACACACACACGTAAACGCAGGTGACGTCACTTAAATCCCATAGTTTGACCATTATTTACCAGAGTTTATTTATCTGTCGGTCATACAAACGTCAATTATTCTTTCTTCAGTTGTTCTCTTCGGGCCATGTAGATACGGTTTGCATGTGTTGAGTTACAGGTTACTGAGGCAGGCAAGGTTTGGTTTGGTTATGGTGTGTGGTGGTTGTATTGAGTTAGAGGTTACTGAGGCAGGCAAGGTTTGGTTTGGTTATGGTGTGTGGTGGTGGTGTTGAGTTACAGGTTACTGAGGCAGGCAAGGTTTGGTTTGGTTATGGTGTGTGGTGGTGGTGTTGAGTTACAGGTTACTGAGGCAGGCAAGGTTTGATTTGGTTATGGTGTGTGGTGGTGGTGTTGAGTTAGAGGTTACTGAGGCAGCCAAGGTTTGGTTTGGTTATGGTGTGTGGTGGTGGTGTTGAGTTAGAGGTTACTGAGGCAGGCAAGGTTTGGTTTGGCTATGGTGTGTGGTGGTGGTGTTGAGTTACAGGTTACTGAGGCAGGCAAGGTTTGGTTTGGTTATGGTGTGTGGTGGTGGTGTTGAGTTACAGGTTATTGAGGCAGGCAAGGTTTGGTTTGGTTATGGTGTGTGGTGGTGGTGTTGAGTTACAGGTTACTGAGGCAGGCAAGGTTTGGTTTGGTTATGGTGTGTGGTGGTGGTGTTGAGTTACAGGTTACTGAGGCAGGCAAGGTTTGGTTTGGTTATGGTGTGTGGTGGCGGTGTTGAGTTACAGGTTACTGAGGCAGGCAAGGTTTGGTTATGGTTGTGGTTACTATTGTTGAACACCAAGTTGACAACCAGCAGTGTGTGAGTGTTCCCGATCTGGATGAGAGACTATGGAGAACAAGAATAATTGTGTATGTAAGCACGATAATGGAAGCTGATTCACTTTCATTTGGCATCTACTGACTCATCGTCTCTGCCTCTGTCGTCTCCGCCCTTGTCGTGGAGTAGTAGTCTTTATGGTTGTAGAGCGATATGCTGTGCGTACTTCTCCCTCTCTCTGTCTCTGTCTGTCTGTCTCTCTCTCTCCGTATGTGTGTGTGTGTGTGTGTGTGTGTGTGTGTGTGTGTGTTATAAAGTAAAAAGATGTCTTTCTATCTTTTCCTGCCATGGTTGTTAATTTATTATAAAGCAAACATTTTCTTGTTTATTTGTCCAACTTGAGTGCGTGTGCTTAAATACGTTGTAATGAAACTCTTAAAACATGTCCAGTGACAATTGTTCTCACCAGTAAGGTGTAGAAGAAAACCAGTGGTATATAATTTTTTCTAACCCACAACGTTAGCAATATACGCATAACAGTAAAGATCAATGTGTCAGAAGCAGAGAGAGAGATAACGGTGTAAATCGCATCATCGAGTTACTTTCAAGGGAAAACCTGACCATCCTGTCATATTAATAACTGTACGAGGGAATAACCAAAGCAGAGGGAATGTTCGCTGTGCGGTGTAGTTGACTTTATGATTCGATTCTGTGATGCTGTGTATGGCTGTGAGTCGGATGCTATTCACTTTGCTGTTCTCAGTAGTAACACTGGGAAACAAGAAAAACTATCGTGTCCCAAGGATGAAAATAATTTCGATTCTTATATTTTTTTTTTTTTGTGCTGAATCCAAATGTGTGTGTATAATATCTGTCAGGTAAGGTTTATTAGTGACATGGAGTTCAATTTTTAAAAACCCATATATTTGCACACTTACCAAAATCTGATAAAAAAAAGACAAATCTCCAGTTTAAAAAGTAGCTTTGAATTTCTAAGGTACTTTGCCCCCCGAATGTCTCTCTTAAGAGTCCAGTAGTAGTCAGCCAACATATTGGGACGCCAGTTACCATGGTAACGATTTACCATGTTAGAAATGTTCTGATGAAAATGCTCACCGTGTTCATCGCTCACCACACCCAGGTTTTCTGAAGAAGAAAAAAAAAAAAGGTTCAAGTGAGAGTCCAAAAAGGAATTTCAAAGACGTTGAACCCTATTCCATGGTAAGACATAAGAAGGTCACCCACTATTTCAGGATAGGTTTCGACCATGCGATTTCCCAAGAAGTTAGTGACAACACTTAAAACCCTGCCACTCAGCTTTCTCAGCTTCATCCAACCGTCCTTCAGATCTCTCACCTCTTAACAATTCTTTGCTCTGAATGCCTACAAAAATTCCTTCTTTAATCCTGGCATCACTGATCCGGGGAAACTTATTTCTCAAATACAGTATGTGAATCCAGTTTTTAATTTATGCATCCATTTAAAGCTTTTCATAAGTCCAAGCTTGATGTGCAAAGCAGGAAGATACACTTTCTCAGGGTCAACAAGTAGACTGTTGACAACATTTTTCTTGTCTGAAACAAGTCAATTACGTTTTAGCCAGTCCCTCTGAATGTAGCCTTTTTGCTTGTCCCTTCTGCCCCACTCACATAAAAAAACAACTGTACTTTGTGTAACCTTGCTGCAACCCTAGCAAAAGTACAAAGACCTTTAGATATCCACATATTCCATTTATAATTATGATACTGAACTTTAAAAACAAACTCATATTATCGGAAGACTCTTTCATGTTTGCGTCATGTGCAATAGGTACAGAAGGAAATTTGTTTCCGTTATGAAGAAGGTCCACTTTCAAGCTGATTTGATGAGTAAATCAAGAAGCGCCAGTCGTCCACACTGTGATCATGACCAAGAGCCCCCATGACTGAAATCAACGTCTTTACAAAACAGAAGTCCGTCCTCCTGAAAGAAGCATTCTTTGAAGTCATCATTGCGGCTGGAAAAAAAAAAAAAAAAAAAAAAAACTGTCACGCTACAGTAGATTCCAACCATGTAATCTTGAACTTAAAAGTTCAGCCTGCGTCTTAGATAAATCCAAGCCACAAACAAGGTCATTCCGGTCTCCTTGTGACAGTAAATGTGATTCATCAGAACAGGTAGCCTGAAACGTTGGATCAGAAACTTCATCTTTTTCCTCGTGATATGCTGCAGCTTCGTTACATTCCTCATCACTTAAGGTACATGCTGTGGAGGATTTGATACTGGAAGTTCAGCACTGAGGAAAACTGGTCTCATTGCCAGTAGTGGATTAGGGTACTACACTAAGCTCGTTGATATTGCCCACCTTTATCAAGACGAAGCGATAATGATAATTTCCCCCGTGTGTGTGTGTGTGTGTGTGTGTGTGTGTGTGTGTGTGTGTGTGTGTGTGTGTGTGTGTGTGTGTGTGTGTGTGTGTGTGTGTGTGTGTGTGTGTGTGTGTGTGTGTGTGTGTGTGTGTGTGTGTGTGTGTGTGTGTGTGTGTGTGTGTTCTTACCTTACCTAATTGTTCTTACCTAATTGTATCTATACAGGAATGAGTCAAGCTCGTACTGTCCCGTGTCTTAAACCATATTTATCGTACATATCCTTAAATTTGTGAATTGTTTTGGCACACACTATTTCATTCGGTAGTGCATTCCACTTATCAATTGCACTGTTTGGGAAACTGAATTTCCTCATGTCTTTATCACCTCTCTTCTTATGCAGTTTTTTGCAGTGTCCTCTTGCTGATGCTTCCCCATATGTTAAGTACCGGTAATCATTTATGTCTATTTTCTCCTTCCCTGATATGCATTTATATAGCATTATCATGTCACCTCTTTTCCTTCTCTCCTGTAGTGTTGGTAGATTCAGTTTATTTAGTCTTTCTTCGTAGCTTAGGTCCCTTAAGCTTGGTATCCATCTTGTAGTGGCCCTTTGAACTTTTTCAATCTTGTCTATGTGTTTTTTGAGATGAGAACTCCAGACTACTGATGCATACTCCAGGGTTGGTCTAATGAATGATGTTATTATCCTTCTTAGCATGTCTTCATTTATGTATGTGAATGCTATTCTCATTTTTGCAAGCAGTGTATACATGTCCCGTACCTTCTCACTGATGTGGTCAGCCGGATATAGTCTGTTATTGATAATCACACCTAGGTCCTTTTCTCTTTCTGATGTGTGTAGGGTTTTATTTCCTAACGTATAATCCCAATCAGGTCTTTTTCCACTTTTACCAAACTTGATTACATGACACTTGTCCACATTGAATTCCATTTGCCATGTATTACTCCATTCATGAAGTTTATTTAATTCTTCTTGTAGCTCTTTACAAAAGTCTGTGTTAGTAATTCTCCTTTGTATTTTTGCATCATCTGCAAACATATTTAGATAGCTTTCATTTCCAGTGTTACTGTCTATATCATTTATATACACACAAAACATGATTGGTGCCAGCACTGAGCCCTGTGGTACTCCACTAGTCACTTCTTTCCATGATGAGTAGTTTCCTCTTAGTACTGTTCTCATTTCTCTTTTTATGAGAAAATCTTGCATCCAACAAAACAGTTTGTCTCGAATTCCTCCTTGATGGCATAGTTTCCATAAAAGTCTTTGGTGTGGTACTGTGTCAAATGCTTTCTTGAAATCTAAATAGATACTGTCCACCCATCCTTCTCTTTCCTGTATTGTGTCTGTTACTCTGTCATAGTAGCTCAACAGATTAGTAACACATGATTTTCCTTTTCTGAAACCAAACTGTCTTTCTGTTATATTGTGTTCTTCTAGATGATTTACCCAAGCTTTTCTTATAAGCTTTTCTAATAACTTGCTTACAACACTGGTCAGTGATACTGGTCGGTAGTTGAGTGGATTTTGTCTATTCCCTTTCTTGAATAAGGGGACAATATTTGCTTTCTTCCAAATATCAGGTAGTTTACCTTGACTCAAGGATTTCTTGAAAATTAAAAATAATGGTTTACTTAACTCCTTTGCACATTCACGTAGCACCCAACATGAAATTTCATCAGGACCATTTGCTTTTCCTCTGTCTAATTTACTTAACTCCTCCTGTATTACTTTTTCTGATATTTGTATATGTGGTAGTATGTGTGGGCATGCATGTTCCACATAGTCCCTCTCAATTTCTTTTTCTTCTGTAAAAACTGACTGGAAATTCTTATTTAGTGCTTCACAAATATCTTTCTCTTGTGTATAGGTGGTTCCCTCGTCCGTAATGGATTGTATTTTATCTTTTACTTTGGTTTTGCTTCTGATGTAGCTGTAAAATAGCTTCGGTTGATCGCTACTTTTATTTATGATATCCTCCTCAAACTGTTTTTGGGCTTCCCTCCTTATTTTTGTATAATCGTTTCTTGCCTGTTTTTAATTATTATACGCCCTTTCACTATTGTGTCTTCTGTATCTATTCCACAACAAATCTCTTCTTTCTTTTGATTTTTTACATTCTGTATTGAACCGTTTCTGTATTTTCTTATCTGCTTCTTTGTGCTGTGGGATGTACTGGACTCCTATTTCATAAAATTCACAGAATTTTTTATATACAGCATTTGAATCTTGTCCTCTAAGCTCATTTTCCCAATCAATTTCTAAGAAATACTTCTTTAGATCATGATAATTTCCCTTTTTATAGTTTAGTGTGTGTGTGTGTGTGTGTGTGTGTGTGTGTGTGTGTGTGTTAGAGAGAAAGAGAGAGAGAGAGAGAGAGACTCGGAGTGACGGCAACAGTGATGTTTCTTGGCCCAACAGATTTGGTAGCAGTTGTCTGTCACCCAAAATCCCATCCGTTCATATGCAGATGACTCAACACTTCACGGTTCAGTCACACTCAAACACCCATTTATAAAGTTTAATATCTCTAACTCTCAACTGAGTGCAACCATCTCTATAAATGAAGACTTATTTGACATCAGTGAATGAGGACAAAACAACCTTGTCTCATTTAATGTTAGTAAAAACCAAATACAGCATATGCAATTTACTAATAGACAAATATTGCCAGATTTGTATATTACCTTCAATGCTACTAATATTCTCATCTCCAAAAGTATTGAAATTCTCGGTGTCTCACTTAACAGTGCCCTCAGCTGGACCTCTCATGTTAGATCACTTGCTAAAACCGCCTCAAAGATACTTGGATTATTGTACAGAGTCCGTAGCTTCGTCACTGACGAGCAGTTAGTTATAATTTATAAAGTCATGTGGGCTCGCAGCTAAAACAACTAGACAAAATTCAGAACAAATCTGTTGGAATTATTAATAACCCTGCTATTATGAATAAACTACCTCCCCTATAAGTAAGAAGGAATGTTGCCTCCTTTGCATTATTTTACAGATATTTTTATGGCAAATGCTGAAACAAAATTGCGTCCATTGTGCCACCTCTCCATGCCTTCCCTCATGCTACACGGGCATCTGGTAGCGCTCATGACTGGAATGTCACACTGCCATTTTGCAGAACTTCTGCCTACCAGAATTCTTTCATTCCCCGAACTGCATCTCTCTGGAACACGCTTCCCCAGAGTTGTTTCCCTCCAAACTTCAAACTTCAACCTGCAGTTGTTCAAGTCCAACTGTTACAGGTATTTTATGAACGGAGGACACCAGTAATCTGGTGGATGGATAATTATTTTTTATTCATATGTTATTCCTTCCTCTGTTCTGTTGTTAAAAAAAAAAAAAAAATATCGCCATTGCAGAATAGCGAGTTAATTTACGCCCCTGCACAAGTACCATTGCGGACAGTAATATCGTTCTAGTCGTTAATATGATAATTATTTATCTCTTGCATGGCATATTGAATGGTGTGTTGGGTTTGAATATGGCACCACTGTGATTCGGAAGTCAGTGTTCATTGCATGTCCGTTTACCATGATGACCTGTATCAGTACACAGAGTGATTCATGTATTGGCTTCCATTATACTGTGTTGACTGGGCGGCTCAAGTTTGCCTTTCTTTTTTTTTTGGGGGGGGAGGGAGAGGGGGGATGCCATTTTAGCTGTCCAATGAAATTAGTACTCGCCAAAGGATGCAGGCAAAGTATATGTAAAAAAAAAAAAATAATGAAAAGCATGGCAGGTACTATGGTAAGCATAAATTGCTGCAGGATGGACGCTGGTAACTCTGTCGGTGCCGTCATCACAACACATGAGAATTGGGCTGTGCACTATATGGACCAGCGTAGTTATGTCTGGCTCTGTACTTGAGCCAACACTGTGCAAAAAACATAAGTAGCGGAATGTAAAATTTCAAACGGAAAAAGCGCAAGGTCGGGCAAGGTTAGGACAGGAAAAGTTCGGATATTTGAATTTCATTAAAGTCTTAATTGATTTTCCAGAAATACTCACCCACATGTCATAAAAGCACTATTGCCTTCACACCAGGTTAGAGTGAGAGAGTCCTACCATGTATTCAACATGGACGTTTAATATTAGCGCAACAGTGGTCACAAAAGGGTATGTGGGATGCAGGAGTGCACGGTCTTAGGGAAAGAATTGTCAAGTCTATGCCCAGAGTCATGCAGATAATGCTATAAAAAATATTAATATTTACGATAAAACTGGCGCAGTAATTTTTAGGAAACTGGAACATCAGCTTTGTAGGAAGCAATGGCAATTTAGTAGGCATTTTTTCTATAACTTATTCTAGAGTTCACACACACACAAAAAAAAAAAGAAAGAAAGAAGACACAAAATATATTAAAGGAATGGTTCATTACATTGGCTTCCCGTTATTTCCTTGATATACATATCTGCCTTTACGTTCTCCATTGTGCATATAGCCTGTCAGCCTAAGCAGTGCGATGCTGCTGCCCTGCACTACCCTGTCCTTCACTGCCCTTCACTGTCCTTTCCTGTTCTGCCCTGCATTGTCTTACCTTTGCATTTATATCATTCCATTTTTCTGCGCACTGTCACACTCTTTTTTTTTTTTCCGTGCCCTGCGTGCCTGGTCTGGGGATTCTCGAGGCATTGGCAATAAGCTCTTAATGGCACTGGAAGGTATAAATCGCTAAGCCAGGCACATCTTTCAGTCCGCTTCCCTATCTCTCCCTCCCCCCCCCTCCAAATCTCGCTGCTCTTATTTTTCCATCCTCCCCTTCTTGTTCTTTTTCCATTCTCCTCAATTTCCCTTTCCCAACCTCCTCTCTCTCTCCTGCTTTCTTTCACCTCTACTTCACCCACCACTCTCCTCATCCCATCGCTCTCATCCTCCCACTCTCCTCATCCCCTCATTCTCCCAGTTCCCCCATCCATTCTTCACCTTCCCTCTCCCGTTCCTCTTTCACTCTTACCCTACCTCTCTACGCCACTGTCTGCCCCATTCCTCCAACGCTGCCTGTCACCCTTTTCTTATTTCTCCCTTTCCCTTACTTTATCTAAGTGTTCCCCCAGCCCCATCATACAATTCACCCAACTCCTTCAACTTCTCCAGCACACCCTATTCCCCCACCCATCTCTCTCATGTCCCTCCTTCTCTCGCACACTGGCATCCCCTCCCCCTCCTCCCAACGTTCAACCAGTTCCATTTCCTCTCCTTCATCTCCCTATCCCATTCTTACCCCTTCTCTTCCCTCTGTTCCTCATCTTCCTCCTCTCTTCCACTTCTCCTTCTCCTCCTCCTGCTCCTCTTCCACTTTCTCTTCCATTGCCATCCTTCTCTCCCTCTCCCACCTTTCATCCCACTCCATCCAGTTCATGCACTACTTTAACATCAGAATTTTACAAGCTAATGTGGTTCTGTGGAAGAGGCCTATTCTGTAAGGCATTTGGTCCGGGGTCAGGACCAGTGAGATTTATATTATTTATTTGTTTATTTATTTTTTTTACAGAACAGAGGAAGGAAAAACAAATGAATTAAAAAAATAATCCACACCAGATTACTGGTGTCCTCCATTCATAAAATATCTGCAACAGTTGGACTTGAACAGCTCTAGGTTGAAGTCTGGAGGGAAACAAATCTGGAGAAGCTAGTTCCAGAGAGATGCAGTTTGGGGAATGAAAGAATTCTGATAGCAGAAGTTCTGCAATATGGCTGAGTGACATTCCAGTCATGAGCGCTACCAGATGCCCATGTAGCACGAGGGAAGGCATGGAGAGGTGACACCATGGACGCAATTACGTCTCAGCATTTGCCATAAAAATATCTGTAAAATAATGCAAGGGAGGCAACATTCCTTCTTACTTGCAGGGGAGGTAGTTTATATGTAATGGCAGGGTTGTTAATAATTCCAACAGCTTTGTTATAAATTTTGTCTAGTTGTTTTAGTGCAACCTCTCTACATACATTCCACAATGGCGAGCAACATTCAAGCTGAAAGCGCACATGATTCTTATAAATTACTGTGTAGCTAACTGCTTGTCAGTGATGAAGTTACGTACTCTGTACAATAGTCCAAGTTTCCTTGAGGCGGTTTTAGCAAGTGATCTGACATGAGAGGTCCAGTTGAGGGCATTGTTAAGTGAGACACCGAGAATTTCAATACTTTTGGAGATGGGAATATTAGTAGCATTGAAGGTAATATACGAATCTGGCAATATCTGTCTATTAGTAATTGAATATATTTGGTTTTACTAGCATTAAATGAAACAATGTTGTTTTGTCCCCAATCATTGATCGTAGATAAGTCTTGATTTATGGAGATCGTTGTATTGAGTTGAAAGTTTGAGATATTAGACTTTGTATACGAGTGTCTGAGTGGAAATGAACTATGAAGTGTTCAGTCATCTACATATGAATGGATGGGATTGTGGGTGACAGATAAGAGATCATTAATATGAACCAGGAACAGGATTGGAGCCAGAACTGATCCCTGTGGCACACCAGCTTTAACTGAGTGGAAATTGGAATATACATCATCTACCTTTAGTCTTATTTTTCTGTTGCTGAGGTATGAGGAAAGCAGAGGAACAAAAGACGTTAGTCCATAGCAAGGGAGTTTGGACAGCAGGGAACGGTGCCATACTCTATCGAAAGCTTTATAAATATCAAGGGCTACTGCATGAGTTTCTCCATGTACGTCGACTGATTGATGGATGGTATGAGTCAGGAGACTGAGTATGTCAACGGTGGATCTTTCGTGGCGAAAACCATATCTTGGTTTATCTTGAAACCTTTTCAATAACCACGCCATTCTTTCGTTTTACTTTTTTTTTTAACAGATTTCCCTCCTGAGTCAACCACTTATTTAGCTTATCAGAACTTATGAAAGGAGGATAAACTGCAGTAGGCAGGTTTGCCTATGCTAAACAGGTCATGCCTTCATCATTATCGTTGTCATCATTATCGTCACCTCCATCATTATGAACATCATCGTCATCATTATCATCATTATAATCCTATCCCACACTGTTTATCCTGATTTTGGGATAACCCAAAAATCTGAAAAGGCAAAAATCAGAAGTACAGCTGTCATCAGAGTAACCAACAAAAAATGACACACTACTCTCTCATTATTCAAGCCTCCGGTATTCTCTGTTCCCTCCCACTGGCAGAACTATTCAAATTTCACCTTCATGCATCACAGTATTTTACATCAACAAATCCACCTTTAACATACCTGCATGGGATATGGTGATCAAGTGACACAGCAGTGGATTGGCTGACCGACAGTTGCAGGATCGAGCCCAGGTTTGTAGAGGGAGAAGTTGAGAATTTGAAGATCGTTAACAGTCTCCATGTAACCCATTCAGCATGAGGGGTCTTTCCTAAGCTGAAAAAGAAAAGCTTAGAGGTAGCAAGCATTAAGGAAAAGGCGTCTACAACTTATTAAAGGAGTGTGCCCACCCTCAGCAAGGCCCACACAAACGTCAAAATAATCCCGATCAATCCAAACTTAAACTGAATTCTGCAGCCATCTTATAACTTGGCATAGTATTTCTGTTTTACCAAGACTGCCCTGTTTCATATATCTATTTCAGTATCTTTTAATCTCTCAGTTATTCAATGTCCTCTTCTTAACCCCGTTTTGAAAATATATGCCTTCCAACCTCTTTAACAGACATTATCTTTGACTCCATCGGATATGTTTATGTGAAGCTGCAGAACGTGGTGAATGTTTTTGGCGTATCCGATAAAAGCCAGGATTCCGGGGGCTTGAATGATGAGTAAATGGAATCGTGGCCTATTGGACTGGGGAAATTTGGGCTGTCTGGCCATTGCTACTCCTCACCCTTCCCTAGGGCGGGAAAGGAGGTCCGGATGATGAATGTTAATGGTCGTTCTTCAGATATATCTGTCTTCCAAAGCCTTTCTTTGGTTTCCAGTATCTTCCATTCTTCCAGTCTCTAAGTCTTACAACCATTCTCTCTTCTTATCCTCCATCTTCATTGTCGCAGTGGACTTAGCTCTTCGCCTGGGTCAGTCAGTACTCGTGCCCTCTTTCATTGTCCTGGCCACTTATTAATTTTCCAGCTATGTATTTTTTAATTTTCCCGTCTCCGGTTATCCTTTCCCTTTGTCTTTACAACTCCTCCTGTTTCAGTCATCCAGCATACTAAGCAATCAGTACTGACTCTCCAAATACAGTCATCATCCATAATCACCACTTGTTAATATTTTCCATTCTTCCAAACTCTGTCTGTCTGTCTATCTGTCTGTCTGTCTGTCTGTCTGTCTGTCTCTCTCTCTCTCTCTCTCTCTCTCTCTCTCTATAAAACACACATCTACGCCAACGAAAAAGGTTTATTGTCGAAGTCACAGACAAATATTACATCCCAAACTGAGTCACTTAGCCTCATCACTGTGTGAGATGCTGGTTGTGGAGGAAAGCACGCAAACAATTCCATAAAGTGAGCAAGTAAAGGCAGGTGAGATTATCCCCAGGGATAAATTGGGAATAAATATGAGAGAGAGAGAGAGAGAGAGAGAGAGAGAGAGAGAGAGAATGGAGGTTAGTGGTTTGTATTTATGTATCAAGAACACGGTATACATATTATGCATGCTGATGCATGTATATGAGTGCATAGTTTACTACATATGTCCACTGTTGCAGGTACACTGTTGGTGAGTGTAATTGTTGGCTGTGACATAATGCTGTGATGTTGATGTAAGTGTTTACGAATGTATAGTCAGGGACTCAGCTGTTGGTTGTGACAGATTCTTGATATGTTGATATAAGTGTTTATGAGTGCACAGTCAGGGACTCATATATTACCAGTTTCACGTCAAGATTATTTTCTTGCCTTCAAAACATAGCCAAAGTCTTACATTTTTTAACCGTGGATGACTTTTAAGAGTTTATCCCTGTTGCTTTAAAATTATTGTATTTAACTTAGTATATCCTCAGCCCATATCCCACACAAGATATGAGGCGAAGTAGTGTTCAGAAACAAAGAGAAAACGCACACAGGGGAACTATCAAAAACCTTACTCAGTCATTTATTCATCACCTAAACCTTCCATAGCTTGAATTCACCGCATATGCAAAACCGTCTGAACATTTTTTATTGTATTTAAGATATAGATTCACTTCACTGACTACCAAGTACAATCACTGGGGCTAAACCCTTGCCATGTGCTTCTCCTTACACACTTCGTCCGACCATTTTGGTCTCTTGTAAGTGCAAAAATGTAACTGGCAAAATTCCCACTGTTAGAGAAGTGCTCTCCCAGAATGCCTACTACTGTAACTGTGATGAAGTGTTAGGTGAGTACGAGTAATAACTAAAAGAGAGAAAGGCAGGATGGGACCACTGCTGGCTACTGAATAACAGAAGAGAGAAGACACAGGGGAAATATCTGCAGCAAATGAAAAAAAATGTATGTGCCTGTCGTAGATTGAAGCTTGTGACTATAATAAAGTGGGATGGCTGGCGTACTGTATTCTTTCTCACGCAGTAAAAATCGTGATAACAATGAAAAATGTACACTACGTAACATATAACGGATTTCTACAAGATTAATTGGGAAATATGGAGTCTATAAGAGTAGGGAAAAGGTCAGGGAGAGAGAAGGAACATAAAGAGGAATAATGATAACAACAAAAATTTTCGTAGAGAAATTTTTTGCAAAAAACGAAACAGGAAAGGGAAAGAGGAAACAACTTCTAGCAAATGTTGTTGTTGGTGCTTAAGCCCGGTCTCTCTGGTGAATAGACCCGGCAACCACAGGAAAGGCCTGCTGTAATGGGACCGTCCTACACGTACAGCACAGTGCATACAGTACATCATACAGGGAACCGGCACCCCCTTGTGATAGATAGGGCCTTGCCAGGGTCGAACCAGGGTCCTTCCCCACCGATAGGTGCAGGAGAAAATGAGGAGGTTTGGTTCTTGTGTGGACGCCGCAGCTGCTTCGTTCCACACAGGGTACACAGCACAACACGTGTAGGGTCCTCGTCAGCGCCACAGCAATTGTAATGAGCGAGCTTTGCGGAAGTATTAAACTTTCTGCAGAGGGAAAAGTAAAGGGGAGGTTCGGAATATGATGAAACATTCAAAATATTGACTACAGAAAACGTAAACACATTATGAGAAAAAATATGCGTCTTCTGGTTGTAGACAGGAGTATGTTGAATATAAAATATAAAGATGCATGGAAGCCATGGCTATAATGATTTTTTAAATTGCACACACAAAGTACCTAAAAGAAGACCTGTAAAACAGAAATATTGCAATAATTAAATGTTACTGTGCTTTTAGATACAACAGTTACAGGCGAAAAAATGCAGGAAGATAAAGTATAAGGTGTTCAAAGAAAGTGACGTGACAGAAAACGTGAAAGCAAAGCAACATTGCTATAAGTGACGCAGGAAGAAAAAAGCGTTGGAAACAGGAGGCTGAAGAGGAGGGTGGGAGAGGGAAGGGAAGGAAGGAAGCTGACGAAGAGATAATAAGTATGAGGCTGAGTGAGAGGAAAACCACCCTTACATTTTTCTTCCCTCCACCTCTTCCTTGTCACCATCCAGTCCCCATTTTTCTGCCCCTCCCACTCACCTTTAGCATCACCACCACTCACTCCCCTCTTCCTTTACTACCATCACCACAGTACCTCTTGCCCTCTCGCCCTCCCTCCTTACCGTCTTACCTACACCTCTCTTCCCCTCCCTTCCCTCTCCATACCCAACTCACCTCCTCCCCACCCACTCAGCCTCGCTGCTCTACTCACTTCACATTCCACAACCCTGTGTAGCACCAGTCGAGCAGGGCAGTATTTCCCTCTGGCACCTTGCCAACCTTTCTAACAACTTTATCTCATCATCCTTTCCCCCTCTTTTCTACTCTGATGGCTCTGTAGCTATTTCCTCTACTGATAAAACAGATCTCTTCGCTCAGACTTTCTCCTCGCTATCTTAGACGATTCCGGTGCTGTTCCTCCATCATTTCCCCCCTCTGACTTCCTCATGACTGACATTAAAATTTCTTCAGCTGATGTATTTTCTGCCATCACTGGCCTCAATACTAACAAGGCATATAGGCCTGATGGGGTCCTTCCTGTTGTCCTCAAGAACTGTGCTTCTGTGCTTACACCCTGCCTAGGTAAACTCCTTCGCCTTTGTTTATCAACTTGTACCTTTCCTACTTGCTGGAAGTTTGCTTTCATTCAGCCAGTCCCAAAGAAGGGTGACCATTCCCAGCCCTCTAACTATCGCCCAGTTACGTTAACATCCTTTGTCTCAAAAGTTTTCGAGTCCATTCTTAACAGAAAAAAATTAAAGCATCTTTCCTATCACACCTTTCTTTCAGATCATCAGTATGGGTTCCGTCAGGGACGTTCCACTGGCGATCTTCTCACCTACCTTTCAGACTCCTGGTCATCCTCCTTTCGGGACTGGCGAAAGCTTTGTCATTGCACTTGACATCACAAAGGCTTTCCATCGAGTCTGGCATAAATCTTTAATTTCCAAACTGTCCTCTTACGGTTTCTATCCTTCTATCTGTGCCTTCATCTATAAATTCCTTTCTGGTCGTATCTATAGCTGCTGTTGTAGACGGCCACCGTTTTTCTCCTAGAATTTCAACAGTGGTGTTCCTCAGGGCTCTGTCCTAGCACCAATTCTTTTCCTTTTATTCATCAATGACCTTCTAAGCTGTACATCTAACCCTATCCACTCATACTCTGATGATTCCACCCTTCACCTTTCCATTCGGTTTTCGCAACGCCCATCTCAGCAGTTACTTCAACAAACAAGGGATGAGGCTATGGCACACCTAATGTCTGACTTGGCTCGTATGTCTGACGGGGGTAAAAATAATTTTGTTGTTTTTAATGCAACAAAAACTCAGTTTTTACGCCTATCAACCCGACAAAATCTTCCACAGGAGTACCCACTCATGCTTAATAATATCCATCTCAATCCTGCATCATCCTTGAACATGCTAGGGGTTTCATTCTCTAGGGACTTATCTTGGAAAGATCATATTACATCTCTTGTAAAATCTGCTTCCAAGTGATTATTTGTGCTAAGCCGACTCCGTACCTTCTTTACCCCTGCTCAGTTTTTTACTTTAAACATGGACTTTATTCTCCCCAGTGTAGAGTACAATTCCCATGTGTGGGGAGGCTCTCAACATGTAGCTCTTCTCCGTGGGGTGGAGTCAAAGGCTTGTTGTCTCATTAACTCTCCTCCTCCTACTGGCTCCCTTCAACCTCTGTCTCGTCGCCGAACTGTTGCATAAATATCTCTTTTCTTTCACTACTTCAATGGTCACTGCTTCTTTGAACTGTCTGCTTGCATCCCTCCACCTCTACGACGGGCACGTAGCACCCGTGTAGCAACAAACTCCCATCCCTTTTCTGTCCAACTCTCTAATGGAAGAGTTAACCGTCACTCCCAGTCCTTCATTTATGCAACAGGTCAACTCTGGAACTGTCCCCCCTCTGTATTTCCTACTTCCTATGATCTCCAGTCTTTCAAACGCAGTGTGTCCAGGCATCTCGAAATGAAAAGATCTTGAATTTGGCTCTTTTTTTTTTTTTTTTTCTTGGAAGGAAATGTTTTTGGGCTTTTAGCCTATGGTTCCTTCTTTCTCGCATAAAAACAATAAAAAACTGTATTTTCCAAGCCAGTTATTGGTCAGTGCTGGACATCATCCTGTAGCATTTATGTCTGTATTTCTGCTTATTTCTCTGATGTGGCTTTGGTTTGTATCAGCCATTCGCTCGTCCTTTTGGTCCTCTGAATTCTGATTATTGTTAAGAGTTTTATTTTTTTCTTCGTTCTTTTCTGTCTGTAGGAATGTGTAACTCGTTGTTTTCCTTCTTCTCGATTTATTTAACTTTTTTAATAGGATTTTAAAAAATGTTTCATTTATATTATTACCGGTCAGTCAGTTTTATTCTGGTTAGGGGAACTGCTAAACAAGGGAGGTTAGAATAGCGTATCCCTCACTAACGTCTTCAGTAAAAGAGGCCTCTCTTAATCGGAAAAGAATTATGTGGATATATACTGTAATATAAACGAAGTAAATAGCCATTGTAATGTTAGAAATTTTCTTATTATTTTTATTCTGTAAAATCTAAAAATTGGCGCAAGTTAAGATAATTCGTTTTTCTTCTTTGTGTTTGGTATAGTTTATTGATTTTCATTTTCTCCTCTTTTGTTTCATCTCGCCTTCCCTTCCCGGTTTCCCTTCCTTCCAGTCTACGTTTCATGTTTTTCCCCTAAACTGAATAAATCTCTGTGCCCGTAGTTAAACCAAAATGTTTATACATCCATGTCCATGTCCCTTGTAGAATCTCACTTTAGGTAAGACTAGACTTGCGCCATAAAGGACAGTTGTGGGACTCATCCATCAACCGTCGACACAGTATGCCCCAGCAGCTGTTGTCTCTGCTTCCTTTATGGATGTGTGTGTGTGTGTGTGTGTGTGTGTGTGTGTGTGTGTGTGTGTGTGTGTGTGTGTGTGTGTGTGTGTGTGTGTGTGTGTGTGTATGTGTGTGTGTGTGTGTGTGTGTGTGTGTGTGTGTGTGTATGTGTGTGTGTGTGTGTGTGTGTGTGTGTGTGTGTGTGTGTGTGTGTGTGTGTGTGTGTGTGTGTGTGTGTGTGTGTGTGTGTGTGTGTGTGTGTGATACAGTCGTTGTTCTAATGGATTAGTGAACAAGTGTAGTTTGTGCAGCAGTAAATGTGGAATGTCGTTTAATTAACACCATGTGAGCCAACCCGGTTATGAAGCAATGTTGGCAAGTAGTTTCATTCATTCATTGCCAGACGCCATGTATCCCAGACAGGGTGGCCAAGGGCTTAGAGTTAGTTGTTTTACAGGGAGGGGCACTAATCCTCCACCAACCCCACTTGACGTAGGGATGCCAACAGCATCTGGTGTTCCCAGGCGGTCGCCCATCCAAGTACTAATCAGACCCAACGTTGCTTCTTTAATTAACTGTGACGGACTTAACCTATTTATCCTTAGGTTCTCCATGAATTTCATAATAGTCTGAAGTACCATAAAATACACATAGCAATTATGGCTGAGGGGATACATGACGTTCATATTAACCCCATCAGCCCGAAAGGTCTCTGCAAAGCCGAATAAAACTGTCTGGAGGCAGCCAGGATAAAATAGTAAAGCGTCCTGTGGTTCATTCAGTGTAACTTGGCGGAGGTTTTGGTTCCTGTGCAGCCTATTTTCCGCAGTTCAGTAGCACGATTAAACACTATTCGGCTCTTCATCCTTCCGTGGTACTTTTCGCGACGAGCACCATATTATTAGCATAGGGTTATTTTATTTTGGTTTTATAGTTCAGCATTCAGAGGGGAGAGACGACAATTTTATGCCAAGGTAAAGGAACACAGTACAGTGGTCGTGCAGGCGGTACAGCAAAGTCTCACACACATACACGGTGTTTACAGTGCAACTCAATCGCTCAGTGGTCATTCATACCCATGACTGTGTCACCAGTTACTACTTATTCACTGTTATTTCTTGCCTTCATTGTGACACCAAGGCTATGGTTATCGAGTTCATTTCCTGGTACATGCATATGTGTTTAACTACCAATCTGTCAGTTTATTTCTATATCAATTTATCTGCCTCTCTCTCTCTCTCTCTCTCTCTCTCTCTCTCTCTCTCTCTCTCTCTCTCTCTCTCTCTCTCTCAAATACCTATCCCAAATTTATCAAACGTAGCACATATACTGTGAGTCGGTCTTGCAAGAACGGATTGGCCTTTGATGCAGACTTATTAAAGTTGATGATTAGAAGTAAGTGTGATCTGTTTTGGACTAAACGTGGCACATACACTGTGTGTGGATGGGACGATGTGATTCCATTTTATTGTAGATGATCAACAATCATGGTCATGGATCAAGTTCGTGTCTGTGCACTGGCAGCACTTTTGACCTTGTTGTGTGTGATGAAGCTTCCTTATATCGTTTGTCATTTTATTAACATTTACTCTAGCTATATGCCTTTTTCACTTCCATGGTGGTTCCTGACTCCTATTTCATTCATCCTGCCGTTATGTCAATTTTTCTTGCATATCATTTTCTTTCATATTCTTCTTGCATGCCTAGGACTGTCCCTTTCATAATACTTTAATATTTATCGCTCTGTGAATCTCCAAACATTTTTGCTCAACATCTTTCATCTGTGTTCTTCTCTTCTCTCTTCCTCCCTCACTTCTTTCTCTTATTCTCTTACGTATATCTTTTTTCTCGCCTCTTCCTCTCCCCTCCTACCCACAATCTCTCCCACCACCTTCCTCATTTGTCGCGCCAACTTCCACCCACCGCCTCTCTCCTTTTCTTTCCTTTAGCAAACTTTTTCCACTCGCTTTGACTGTATTCAGCTTCTCTCTCTCTCTCTCTCTCTCTCTCTCTCTCTCTCTCTCTCTCTCTCTCTGCCCTTTTTTCTTCCATTACAGTTCTTGAGGTACACAAACATTTTCACCTCGTTACTAAGACACAGTTTTGCCTCATGAACTCTGATTAGTATCACCAGGTCATCCCATCCCAAACACTCGTCAGCCAGTGTGCATGGTGTTGTTATATCAATTATGTCGTTAGGCGAGATGAAAATGGAGATAATGGCAGAAGAAGGGCGAAGAATTAGGAATAGAGCAGATGATTATGTGAATGGTAGAGCGTAAAGAGCAGCAGAGGAAATGGGAAGTGAGAGAGAAGGGTGCCATAAAATTAAGATTGCAGTAATTTTTCACTGTCACATAAAGGCCATACAGGGATGCATACATCTGAGATAGTTCTATTTTAGCGCTGGGATGGAGCGTCTTAGAGAGAGAGACAGACAGAGAGAGAGGGGGGGGGGAAATAGGAATCAGTAAAGGAAATGCCTGATTGCATGTAAATGATAACTTACTCGTATATGCAAATGGAGTGTCCTCATTGCAATGCAGGAAGCAACAGAAATGTTTTATTATAATTTAAGTGAGTTATTGGAGAGGGGAACTAAAACTGAGGCAGTGAGTAAACGCTGTGAGTTTTTTTTTTTTTTTTTTTTTTTAATGAATAAAAATTTCTGTCTCAAGCAGAGTATGATATGATGTTCTCAAATTCTTGGCCAGAACAGTGTTCAAGATAGTTTCTGTAGTGTGTTTATTTTGCTTCCTGACGGCTTCATTTAGCATGTTAAGGTAAATAATAAGGCGTTGTAGGATCCAGAAACAAAGGGAGAGATAGCACATTATTAGGTAGAACTAACATGAGCCACACAGTCATCTATACTTCATTTAACCCTTAGAAATCTTGATTCCACCTCTCAAGCAAAACTATCTACGCATCATTTGTTTTGTATTTCAGTCACAGGGTCATTCCATTTACTGCCAAGTTAAAACACAGGTGTCAGACCCTAGCCATGTGCGTCTCTGCACACTTTTCATCCTTACAGTTTAATCCCGTATCAACTGCAAATAGAAATACAGATAAAACTGAATCTGCACGGAAATGCCTTCCTAAATGTGTAACTGTGATGATGAGATAAGTGGATTACTACTAATAGGGAGAGGAAAGAGGGAAACATTGCTGGCTGCTGCATAACGGGAAACGAGAGGACGCAGAGGGAAAGAATTATGGCAGAAAAAAAGTGTAGCTGTGGTAGTAGTCATTGAAATTTGCTTTCAGAACAAAGTAACTGGGATGGTACACATGCTGTATACCCTCATTAAACAACACAAAGTATATGTACATAAAGGAAAAACAGTTAAGTTAAAACTAATGTTTGCAAAACTGACTGCGAAATATAAAGGCTTAAGAAAGATTAAATGTGAGAGAAGAGACGTAGCAAAGAAAAACTTGCGGTGGAAGTTAATTACAGCAAGTGAAGGATTGTGTGGGTAAGACTGAAAGATGGACTACAAATGTGGGCGATTGTGTGTGTATGTGCGCCAACGCAAGATCGTGCAAGCAGAGTGAGAGAAGAGTTCTGAACAAATGTGGAAGCGTGCATGGAAAAACTTGAAAGGAATGAGAGAGTGTTTTTGATTGGAGATATGAATGGGAAAGTAAGGAATGGGAAGGTGGGTGGAGCAGTTGGTGAGTGGGGTGTGCCAGCAGAGATGGATGATAATGGCAGTGCTTTAGTGGACGTTTGTGCCGGGAGTGGGTTGGTGATAGCTAATACCCTCTTCAGGCACAAAATGATCCACAGGTATACGTGGCGAGTGGTGAGAAGGGAGGGTGGTGAACTGAATGAACGGAAGGTAATGACTGATTATGTGTGTGTAGATGAAAGGATGAGAAGGTGTGTAATGGATGCAAGAGTATATAGAGGGTGGGAAAGGGGACTTTCGGACCAATACTTGGTGGTGGTCAGAATTAAAGTCCAAATAAAATGAAGAAATAGAAGAAGCGAAGGACATGAGGAAGTAGTACATACAAGGAGGGTGGAAAAGTTACAAGAGGATGGAAAAAAGGCAGAATATAAGAGGGAAGTGGAGGAGCGATTGGGTAAATATAGATTGGAGCAGATGGGGGATGTGGAAGGTGTGTGAAAGATATTCACAGAAGAAGTCTGTCCAGCATGTTTTTTTTTCTTTTTGTGTCCGACTCTGGGCATAGACTTAGCAGCCTGCTCTCAAGGCCCAGTAGTCATCCTACATACCATACACCTCTACATGTCACCACTTCGGCGCTAACACCCACCGTCCATATTGAATACATGCTAGGGCTGTCTCATACAGGACTGGTGTATTGGAATTAGCGGGGGTATTTTTACGATATGTCGGCGGGTCTTCCGGTAGATCAGTAAAGTCTGCTTTTTATGAAATTCAGATCCTTAAACTGCTCTCTGCCCCAGTGGGGATTTGAACCTGGGTCCATTAGGACTGCAAGCCACCTCTCTACCGACTGAGCTACAGCCTCCATGTGAGGTGGTGTGTGGGGTGAAAAGAAGGCGAGAGGGGATGCAGGGAACAGCATGGTGGACTGACGAGATGAGAGAGGCTGTGGCACAAAAGAAGAAAGCATATGGTGAGTGGATGAGAAACAGGGGCGTGGCAGCAGTTGAGAGACGGAAGAGAGAGTAATATGTAGAGAGGAAGAGAGAGATGAAAAGATTAGTAAGAGAAAGTAAGAAGAGAGTGGATGAGGAATTTGGAAGGAACTTGAGTGTAAAGTGGAGGGAATGGAAGAAAATGTTCTGGAAAGAGGTAACAAGAATTAGACAGGGTGCCAAAGAAGTTAGTCAGGGAGTAAAAGATAAAAATGGTAGATTACTAGTGGAGAAGGGAGAAAAAGTGAGCAGATAGAGAAAACACTTTAAGGAAATGTTGAACATAGAAAATAAAGTAATGCAAGTATAAGTGGCTGGGGAATGGCTTGGAGATGACGAGATGTGAGAAATGAGGAAGAAATCAGTAGGATGGAAGTTGCGGAAGCAATGAAGAAAGTTAAAATGGGGAAAGCCCCAAGGAAATGATGAAGTGTGTGGTGAAATGCTGAAGCATGAGGGAGAGATAGTAGCAGAATGGATGTGGAAGATGTGCAGATTGGCCTGGGAGGAAGGAAGAGTCCCGGAGGATTGGAAGTTAGGTATAATTATTCCCCTGTACAAAGGAAAAGGAGAGAAAGAAGGGTGTGGTAATCACAGGGGCATTTGTGTTCCTAATGTAATAGGAAAAGTATATGGTAGGATTCTTAAAGACAGAGTTAGGGAAATAACAAAGGAATTAGTTGGAGAAGAACAGGGAGGCTTTAGGAAGGGAAGAGATTGTGTAGATCAGATATTCATTCTTAGATCATTAGTGGAAAAGTTTCTAGAGAGGGGAAAGAAGTTTACGCTGCCTTCATAGATTTGGAGAAGAATATGACAGGATGAATAGACAAGGATTGTGGAAAGTATTAAGAATATATGGAGTAGATGGGAAGTTGTTGAAGGCCGTGAAGAGCATGTATGAGGGTGCTAAGGCTGCAGTGAGTGTGGATAGTGAACTGAGTGAATTTTTCTATTTGAAGGATGGATTGAAACATGGATGTGTCATGTCTCCATGGTTGTTCAATCTGTATATGGATGGGGTTATGAAAGAGATACAAGGTAGGGAAGTGGATGTTGGAGCGGTCCTAATGAGAGAGGGCAGTGTTTGGAAACTACCAGTACTGATGTTTGCAGATGATACTGTGTTGTTAAGTGAAGGCGAAGGGGAAGTGCAGAGCTTGGTGGATGGGTTTGTGAGAGTGTGTAAGAAACGGAATCTAAAGTTGAATGTTGGGAAGAGTAAAGTTATCGTCTTCGAGAGAAGTAAAGTCAGTGAATGTACAGTGAGGCTGGATGAAGAGGAAATGGAAAATGTGAGTGCGTTTAAGTGCTTGGTTAGTGTGATGAGTAAGGATGGAAGTTTAGAAGGGAGAAGTGCTTGAAAGGGTGCAACAGAGAAGAAAGATTGCTGGTTCCTTGAAAGCAGTGATAAGAAACAGGGAAGTGAGCATGGAAGTGAATAACTACTACATGACAGTATTATGATGCCAACTCTAACGTATGAATGTAAAGCTTGGACCATGTTGGAGGGACACAAATCAAGAGTGAGAGCAGTGGAAATGAGTTATTTGAGGGGAGCATGTGGAGTCACATGGAGAGACAGACTGACAAATGAGGATATAAAGGAGCGTAGTTGTATGGATGTGGATGTGATAGGAAGCGTTAGGAGAAACACAATGAGATGGTGTGGACATGTGGAAAGGATGGAGGGTGAGAGACTGACGAGGAGAGTGTATGTGAGTGAGGTGGAGGGGGAAGAGGGATGTGGAGGCCAAGGATGAGATGGAGAGATGGAGTAGAGAGGTATGTGAGAGACGGGGTGTGACCTGGGAGCAGGGCAATGAAATGGCGGGGGACAGGACGACATGGAGGCGATTTGTTTGTGGCCACCCCTTACTGGATTAAGGCGTCTGGCAATAGATAGATACTTAGAAGTGTAGAGCAAGTTAGTTGCGGAGATGTGAAGCTTTGTGTACAGGAAAAGTAAATGAGACGTTGGGAATAAATTGAGGCCGTAAAGATCTTGGCTTCATTAAAAGTACTCGTAACCTCATTATTTGAAAAAAAAAAAAAAAAAAAAAAAATGCATTCCATGGTTGTAGAACAGAGTAAGTTGAACCCCCCAAAATATAAATGAACAGATAAAATCATGACAATAATAAAAAAAGAAAAGACGGAAGGAAATCGCTAAGAGAAAAACTGGTAAAACAAGTGGCACAGAAACGCCGACTGTACCTTTGGAAGTAACAAGAAGAGGCGGGAAAAATCTCAGGAATAGAAGTGTCAGGTGTTGGAAGAAAGTAACTTGACGGTGAATACAAGTGGTGAGCAAACTTGTTGTAAGTGACAAGAGAAAAACACGTGGGAAAAACTGTACGACTGATGAGGAGAAGGAATGAGGAAGAGATCGGGGGATGCTGACCGAGAGAAGAATAAGCATAAGGTTGAGTGTGATGAATAATACTCTTACTTCTTTTTCCCTTCAGCCTCCCCCGTCAAGACCATCAGCCCCCACTTTTCTCTCTCCCTCTCACATATATTACCACCACCACCCCATCCTCTCCCTCCCTTGTCCTCTTACTACCATTGTCACCATATCTTTTCCGCTATCTCCCTTTCTTTCCTTTCCATCTAACCTGCACCTCTCTTCCACTCCCTTTCATTTTCCCACCCACCTCATCTCCTCCTCCCTACCTACACAACCCCGTCACTCTACCCACCTCACAATTCACAACCAGCTCGTTTTATATGGACTGTCATGTCGCTCTATTTTGCCCTCTGAATTCTGAATACTGGTGGAGGGTACAATTTGTTTTCCTCGCTGGCTTTGTCTGATTTATTTTTCCTTGTTCGATCTTTATTAATTTCGCTTCCCACATTAACCCATTCTCCTTTTCCTGCTTTCAACCCTTCCCGGCTTTCCTCGTTTTCACTGGACTATTCCAAGTTTGGTTTTCATTACACTGACTAAACTCTTGTGTCCATGGTCATAAAACATTCATGCGGCCGTGTCCATGTCTCGGGTAAAAACAACAAGTGTTAATCAACAGTTATAACTACGATTAATTATCACTGAATTTTAGTGGTAAAAATGTGGGGTAACCAGCAAATAAGAATATTACGTATGGTAAGGCAAGGACAGTTATGCGACCCATCCCAACCAACCCTTAACACACCAAGTCTTGCCAGCTGTTTCCTGTAGTACTCTCACGTGTGTGTGTGTGTGTGTGTGTGTGTGTGTGTGTGTGTGTCCCATGATATCACGTAAAGTGATGCAATATTGCACACAAAGTAATCGTCGGATGATAAATGTGTGAACAAATAAACTGTCACAATAGTCTCTGGTATACCAACAGTGGGACAACATAACGCTTTAGACGATGCTGCTGCCACGAACTGTTAGAACCAATGTTTGATTTTACCTACACACTTATCACGTACTGTTGTTATCGTTGGAAGGTACCCAACACCTTTTCCATACCAGTTATGTATTTATATGGCTTGACAGTATTCATCTTTGTGTTACTAATGCAGTCTGCCGAATGTTTACTTGAAAAGGATCTAAATAACCTCTGCATGTTATTACACTCACAGTCGGTAGAGAAGTGGCCTGCAGTCCTAATGAACCCAGGTTCGAATCCCCGTTAGGGCAGGCAACAGTTTAAGTACGTGAATTTCACAAAGCAGTCTTTACAGATCTTCCAGAAAACCCACATAGATAGGGTAAAATACCCCCAGTAATACCAATACACCAAACTTGTATGACCCCAAGCATGTATTCAATATGGACGGTGGGTATGTAGAAGTACTACTGGGCCTTGGAAACAGGCTGTGAAGCCTGGGCCGTGAGTCGGGCACATAAAAAAAAAAAATCAGCAGTCGCTGCCATTTTTTTTTTTTTTTTTTTTTTTTGGTGTAGTGGGTGAGGTGAGGTGAGGTGAGGTGTAGTGAGGTGAGGTGAAGTGAAGTGAGGTGAGGTGAGGTGAGGTGAGGTGAGGCGAAGTGAGGTGAGGTGAGCTGAGCTGAGCTGAGGTGAGGTGAGCTGAGGTGAGGTGAGCTGAGGTGAGGGAGGAGTTATGGGACGTGTTATCACAACCAGAGAGGCAGGCGGCAGGGCAAGTTTCAGGAGATAATGAGATAAATACAAGAAGATAACAGGAGGGTGGACACAGTACACGCTCTGCCCAGGCCCGTATCCAGGAAATTCAATTGGGGAGGGGGGGGAGGGATGAGTTTCATTTAGCAGAACTAATATATAGCTTCCTAATTTATAAGTATTATTACAGATTCAGTGTGAAAAATATCAGTGTGCTACCACAGATTTGAGTATACACCTTTAACAGTACTGGCACTCATTGTTTTTTTTGGGGGGGAATTGAGTGGCATGGCAAAAAAAAAAATAACTGTCGAAATATATGGATTATTTTGTCACAAAATCAAAATATTTTAAAGCATAATAAGCAAAATTACCCAAAATATTTCCAAACTGAAGGGTGAATTATTTTCAAGAACAAAAATCTCCAAACAATTCAAAGAATCACTTTAAAAGAAAATGGATTAATTCAGCCAGGTGCAACTCGAAGGTCTGCGGGGAGAGGTGGGGATTGGCGCACCATCCCTGCCTCCCCCTCTGGCTACGGGCCTGCTCCCTCCCCCATTGCGTCCATATAGGCTATACGTCTCTCTCTCTCTCTCTCTCTCTCTCTCTCTCTCTCTCTCTCTCCAGTGCCAATATCCCTTTCTTTTCTCTATTCCTTCACTATGTTTATAGTCCTCTCTTTTCTCCCTCCCCACACTGTGCATATATTCTTCTCTCCCTCTGGCCTCTCTCCACCCCTGCCTCTCTCCCTTCTCTTCTTTCATCTTTCTTCCATTCAATTCATTTCCTGTGACTGTACTGTATATCTCCCTTCCCTCCTTTATTCCCTCCCCCTCCCTCCCTCCTCGAGTCTATATTCCTTTCCTCTCTCCCCAGTCTGCCTGGCACAGGCAGTTTTCCACCCTGGCTGCGGCAACCAACGAATCGTACAAGATATGCAGCAGCACCGCCACCAATTTGCTGAAGGTTGCAACTGCATAAAGATTTCACCACTGTGGTGATTTTCATAAAGTCACAAAAAACTCTTCACAGGGAAGGAAATGTGAGAAAAGTAGTGGCAAGAAAGCTATACTAACCCTTTCCAGGCACTTGTTTCCTATGGAAATGATATTCTAGTTTACACCTGATTTTTTTTTTTAACCTGAGAACAATCCAGGCGACCAAAGCTCTGAAAAATGATCTCGAGTAACCCAATCTCTGCTGTGGGTACACCTTAGTGTTTTGTTCAGGTTATTACCAAACGACTTATCTCAGTCGAGAATAATCCTAACAGAGAGAGAAAGAGAGGCTAAATGAATGCAGTACCTAATGTTGGTGCTTTTTTTTTGAGGGGGAAACTTATGGACAAAATATTTACTCACTCTTTGGAGAAAGGCATTTCAATTTCACATACTCCAAAACTAATAATTAGCTAACTTCGTTATTAATTATGTGTGTGCATCTCGCAACTCACTGACTGCAACAACCAGTACGGAAGAGAGAGAGAGAGAGAGAGAGAGAGAGAGAGAGAGAGAGAGAGAATTATGTATTTTGAGAACAATTTTGATATATTTATGAATTAGTTTGCACCTCTACAGTGACGAATCCTAAGGGTGTACGGATATTCATTTCTGCTGATGTTTATTCTTCTTGGCCTGCCAAAAGATGACAGACATCTAGCACATAATCCGAGAAAATTAAAGAACATTGGAAAGCAATGAGCAAAGGAGGCTTTCGGGAACCTTCTTATATTATTTAACTTTATAAAAACGCTCTCCCCAGCGAGTGAAGAAACTGCCACCACTTCTGTTGTTTGTCATATTTTCTCCAGCCACTGAATATTCTTTCTTTCTCCTTGTGTCACGTACTTTGATATATATTAATCTCTTTCCTTCCACCCCATACGCTTATACGTTTGTGTTGCCTCTCTCCGCTCCCTTCTATATCCCACCACCCCTTCTTCCCACCTATATACTCCCTTCTTTCTCTCCCTCTCTTCCTGCCTCTCAACTGCTCGCCACCTTATTTTCTCTCTCTGTCTTTCTCCTCCCAGCGTCACTTCTCCTCACCTGCCTCCTATTACCCTCGTCTGTGACTAATTCATTGTAACAAGTGGATAAAACTGTTAGAAGGGAAGACACAGGAAAGACCCTAAGCTCTGACTCCAGTGTCCTATATAGATACATTTATCGGTTCATCTCTTTTTGTACACTCTGCCTGAGCATGGGTTTAGTACAGTGTACACCCAAACGGCAGAGAATTGCCAAGTTTTAGTTCTTTCCTTTGCTTTCTTTCCCACCCATTTTAGGGTATACAGGTCTGTTTCTCTTCTCCTCCCTCCTCTTATTCGGCTGTGGGTGTGAGGGTGTGTGTGTTGCGCAGTATTTAGAAAGTGGATCGAGTGTGGGTGTGTGAGTGAGGAATAAATTGTTTGCAAGAAATGAGGTGAATCAAACAGAAATGATCATGAACTGCAGTGCTTCTCTTGGCTGCATGTCAGACAGTTCCTGTCTAGGTTCAGTGCTGTCTACGAGAGAAGTAGACAACATAACAAGAGACGAGTTCGAGAGAGAGACAGTCAGAGAAGTAGATGTAGAGGTAAAAGTCCTAACATTGCTGGGTTAGACAAAACAGAAAACAGCCAGAAGGTTGGTATAGGAAAATTTGTTTTGTCTTGCTGTTTTCTTATATATGAAGCTGTTGCTTTTAATGCTGATGACAGTGATCGACGAAGATTCTTTTAATGATTAAGTGAACGTACTAGATCCAGAAAAATGATGGGAAAGACTGTTGGAATGCTTTGTTCGAGAGATGTAATGTGTAAGTTTGGGAGTGAGTGTACAGAATGGAGCAATTTATGCACACAAGTGTTTGAGCTGCATGACCATCTGCCCACTTTGATGAATTACTGCCGTAGTGTGGGTGAGAGTGGTGGGATTTGAAATAAAGGTAGACTGAGGGTGAAATATCAGTGCTTGCGACGCCATCACACAGACCACTCACACCTCACGAGCCCAGAGACAGGTGTGTCCTTATCTGACGGAAAGGAGACTTCCTTCTTAAGAGATGGGTTGAGGAATAGAAGAATAATTCGGAGTTGGATGAATGAAATGGGAGAAGTAATGCTAATGGATCTGAGAGACTAATTATTACTGGAAATCATAAAATGAAAACTATCCGTCTCAGAGCTATGCACAGAATTACGGAATGGAATAATAAAGTTAGTTACACAGCACAGCATTTATAATTACACTTTACTCCACTAAGGTTATTAGGTCGCACAGTTATTAATATCACCTTATACTTAGGCTTTCCCTTGAAAGTAACAAGATGCGATTTACACCGTAATCTTTCTTTGCTGCGGCACATTTTTCTTTACTGTTATGCACAGTTGGCTGTGGTTGAGTATCAGCAAAAATTATATGCCATCGGTTCTTTTCTGCATTTCAGGGGTGAGAGCAAACTGTCATGAATGTGTTTTAAGAATGTTTCGACGCAATTTGTTTTCTACACACGTAAGCACAAAAATACAAGAAAAATATATATAGAACACCCCACATATACTGCTGACAGAATCTGTACTTAAATCATTTTCCCAACGTGATGTAGTGTGAGGGCATAAATCAGAGAGAGTTATGGTGTGGTCAGTGGTGATATATGTGGCTTGGGATATAATAGTTTACCATTCCACCCTCACCATTGTACAGTAATGCCCTCCACGCCCTCACAGCACTGGTTTCCCGTCCTTACACACACACACACACACACACACACACACACACACTACTCAACGTATGTTATCCAGGTGTAGAAAAAGCTAATAACTGGGTGGATGTCTGCTGGTACAGTATTGTTGTTGATCTGAGGCATCGTCTTATATAGAGCTAAATCCATACAGCATGCAATATAGTATTTACCCTTTTGTACATATGAAACGTTGCCCTATTTTTCATTAATACAATGATCTGTATGTACCAAGAGTATACACTAGGCCAGAGTTTGGAAGGAATTAATATCACAAAAATTCTCCAGTCCTTCGAACCATTCTTAAGTGTATTTAAATAATCTGGAAGTGCTAGGATTAGTGGTAAAAAACAGAACAAAACAACTTACTGTACTGAAGAATATGAACCAGTTGATAGCGATGACATCTTGCTTACATTGTTTTTGCTACCTTCAGCAGCTGAACAGAGAATTTTCCTACTGGAAAGGTTGAATGAACGCGCCCATCACTACTCGCTACCTCTTCTTTGCTTATCAAAACTCTTTTTTACCAACAAAATGCAATATATTTGATGTCCACGAACTGGAGAGATTGAGGGAAGGTACATTCACTCTCGGTGTCAGCCTTTTCAGTAGCTTTAGCCACTTCAGATACAATAATTCCTATAGAGACATGGGTAGGCTGTAAACAGATCAGTGCTGATTGATATGGCTGGTGAACTTTGGTTGATATAAAAAAAAAAATCCAAATCTTTATCCTCCGTTGCTAGGGCCTGTTGTTCTGAAATGAGCAGGAGACAGGAAGATTCTGTTCACACTGTTGTTTTAAATTTCCTGCAAAAACAATTCCTGGTCACGACAGTGGGTTTATTGCAATTAGTTAACAATTCCACCTTCAGGTACACAGAACCCGGTGCAGTTGTATTCAGTCCCCAGTGATTGACTAAATACCGGCCAGGTGGTGAATTGTTTCTTTCCCTCCCTCACGCACCCTCTCTTGACTAATTTGCATTGGGTGAAATTCGCATCAGTGTCGCGCGAGAAGAAAGGACAGTCCGGAAATAGAAACAGGGTTGGATCTGCTGTGTTTGCTTACTGAAAATTTTCCGTTGCCACTGATATAAATTATGTATCACATTCCTGAAATTTTTGCAACATCTTAGTTGAGCTAACATGCTATTTTTGTAATGTGGAAAATGGTTGTAAATAATGGTAGTTGAAGAAAATATAATTTTGTGTTGTGCATTGTAACTATTACTCAGCATAAGATAAAAGGCTGTGAGGCATTTCGAGCAACACTTACTATTTTTCAGTAGCAAATATACTATATTCAAATCTATCGTTGAGAGGCTTCTTAATTATCATTTTAGTGCGACCTATATATTTAATTTAGCTAATGGTAATCTCCTGTCGTCAAAGGATTAAAAAGAGGTTTCACTAACGCTCTGGCAACGAGATTTTTTTTTTTTTCTGTTGCTGCTGGTGAAATAGGTCAGTTCGGCCCCTCGTCGTCAGGGAGTAAGTATCCAGGATTTTCAGTCAGTCGCCATTTATACTGGGATTATTAAAACTATTCGTAAACGATATGAGTAACTGGGCGAGTGAGTGTGACTGACCTAACAAACTAGCGGTGTGTGCTGCCACACCTCACTGAAATCTTCATTATTTAATCATTGCTTTCATTAACCTAATCTCTAAAGAACTGGTTTAAATAGGTTCGGTCTGCAGAACAGGTAATTGAAGTGTGTGTGTGTGTGTGTGTGTGTGTGTGTGTGTGTGTGTGTGTGTGTGTGTGTGTGTGCGCATGGTACGTAAGTATTTAATATTTGGTGTAATTAATATTTCCTGTACAAATACAGAAATGCATTCTGGAGATTGTTTCTCCCTCACGTATCCAAATATACACACCACAAATACATCAGCAGAGGAGCCTACACGTCAGTGTTGCAGAGGGAGGTTTGTCACATTCTCATGCACAAGATAACATGACATATTTTCAGCATAGGGTGAACGAGGGGTATTACCGTGTTCGTTTGTGTGTGTGTGTGTGTGTGTGTGTGTGTGTGTGTGTGTGTGTGTGTGTGTGTGTGTGTGTGTGTGTGTGTATTAATGGAGCTGATGGAGTGATGGGTTGGGAACTGTGTGTGATCACATGATCAATCCCTGCTTTTGCTGAGAACAGCGAGTGAATTTGCATTCGATATCACCATGTTCACGTCAATGGCACTTCATAAAAACACTCGCGCTAGTAGGCCACCATAGCACCAAATGTGAATGTGATATCCACATTATGTGTTTCCCAGTGCCTCTCATTTCCTATCTCAGTTGACACAGCTATATACAACCAAACCAACTTACCCAGCACTGCAACTTCTACCATAATATGACACATTCAACCAATTCAGTTTTTACTGCCAACACATTCAGCCCAGCCAACACAGCAAACTTGTCCATCACTCAGCCAGTCCATCTTTAACACAGCCAGCCCAGCCAACACAGCAAACTTGTCCATCACTCAGCCAGTCCATCTTTAACACAGCCAGCCCAGCCATCACACCAAACTTGTCCATCACTCAGCCAGTCCATCTTTAACACAGCCAGCCCAGCCAACACAGCAAACTTGTCCATCACTCAGCCAGTCCATCTTTAACACAGCCAGCCCAGCCAACACAGCAAACTTGTCCATCACTCAGCCAGTCCATCTTTAACACAGCCAGCCCAGCCAACACAGCAAACTTGTCCATCACTCAGCCAGTCCATCTTTAACACAGCCAGCCCAGCCAACACAGCAAACTTGTCCATCACTCAGCCAGTCCATCTTTAACACAGCCAGCCCAGTCAACACAGCAAACTTGTCCATCACTCAGCCAGTCCATCTTTAACACAGCCAGCCCAGCCAACACAGCAAACTTGTCCATCACTCAGCCAGTCCATCTTTAACACAGCCAGCCCAGCCAACACAGCAAACTTGTCCATCACTCAGCCAGTCCATCTTTAACACAGCCAGCCCAGCCAACACAGCAAACTTGTCCATCGCTGAACCAATCCAGCTTTTACAGCCAACGCTGCCAGGGCAGGCAACACAGTAAACTCATCCATCATTCGACCAACGAAGCTTTGAGAGCCAACGTATCCAGTCCAGTCAAACTCATCCACCCCAGACGCATGAGCTGAATGTCAGGAATGGCTTGATAATGGACTGATTGGCCTTTTTACACCCGCAAACACTCTCACGTATAAGTGCTAGGGTGTTTTTTTTGTGTGTGTGTGTGTGTCCGACTCCGGGTATAGGCTTCACAGCCTGCTATCAAGGCCCAGTAGTCCTCCTACATACCATACACCTCTACATGTCACCACTTCGGCGCTAACACCCACCGTCCATATTGAATACATGCTAGGGCTGTCTCATACAGGACTGGTGTATTGGTATTAGCGGGGGTATTTTTGCGACATGTCGGCGGGTCTTCTGGTAGATCAGTAAAGCCTGATTTAATGAAATTCAAATCCTTAAACTGTTCCCTGTCCCAGCCGGGATTCGAACCTGGGTCCGTTAGGACTGCAGACCACCTCTTTACCGATTGAGCCACCGCCTCTACGTCCTTGATGCTGTTTGTCGGTCTGCCTGTCCTTCTCCCTGTTATCAACAATCCGGAAATAGGACGAATGGAATTGCACCAAATATGGCATAATAACTGAAGACTCTCTCTCTCTCTCTCTCTCTCTCTCTTTCAATGTGGAACAGCACCATCCAACGCACTATGCCTCAGTACAGTAGGTCTCGCCTGAGATGAATAAAACCACCTAGAGGTAATAAGATTATAATACAAAAGAAGTTATCGTTGTAAAGTGGTTGACAGAGATTTTTTCTGATGCCTTTATTACGAGGGACCTCTCGCATCATATGTCTATCTACTTACCTATGGTCAGACGCCTTAGTCCTGTAAAGGATGCTCCAGACATATTGCCTTCACGTCAGCCTGTCCTTTTGCCTGTTGTCGAGCACACTTCCTACTTCATATCTCTCTCTTTCCCATTCCTCCGTATCATTCTCACTGTCCTTTCCCTCCTTCTCCACTCCCTCGCATACACTTCTCTTGTCAATCTTGCGTACTTCATCCTCTCTACATTAAAAAAAAAAACAAAAAAAACAAAAAAAAAACAGAGTTGTTCTAACGTTTCCAAGAACATCTACATCAACACCTTACCGTTCCTTCACATCCTCACCTGTTTGTCTGTGTCTCCACTTATCTCCACGTGCTCGTCTCAGGTAACTTATTTTCACCTGAATTATATCATTCCAACAGGATCCAAGCTTCACTTCCGCACGTTAGAGTTGGGATCACGATATTGTCATGCAGGGGTTCTTTTTTAACTACCATGTTCACTTCCCTATTCAGTATAATTGCTTCCAGTAAACAGGCAACGTTTCCTACCTGTAGAATCCTTTCATTCAGTTCGACCTATGAGCTTTTATCCTTTACTCATAACTCTACCTAAATATTTGAAGATACTCATTTTCCATTTGCAGACCATCCAGCTTTACTGTGCATTCCGTGACTTCGTCTCTCAAAGACTTCAAATTTACCCTTACCCATGGTCACTGTTTAATTCGTTTCATACACACACTTCCAAACTCGTTCTCCTAAGTTGAATAAAATGCGCAAAGAAATATGTAACAAAAAGTATAGTTCAGTAGATAACCTGCGGTATTTGTAAGGAGGGTAGCAAGACTGAAATTTATGTTTTGAAAGAACAGTACATTTGTTGACATCTTTAGTCTCGTGATACATTATTTATCATATTCTCGCAGGCCAAAGACAATTCATTAAGCTTGAAAAGGAGGTTTTTGAACTGTAAGGCCTTTATGTAGATTTCGTCAACCCATGCAATAAATGACGCCCTCCCAGAGCTGAATATAATCATCTTGTAGAAGCAACAGTATCATCTTAATTTCGTCATGGTAATGAATTAGTAAAAATCACACCCAATGGTCTGACAACCACACACATGAACTTTCTGTTTCCGTCAGTCACGTTGATGTTGTTGTTGCTGTGGCCTTAAGATCACCTGGACGGAACCCTGTGAACTGCAGCTTCGATTACTCTCTTCCTTTAGTCCACCATCTTTTCGGGGGATAGGGAGAGAGATGAGGGACGTTTGCATTATCGGGCATCAGAGCGAGACTCCCGGTTATATCGGTGCCACCACGTGAAGGGGTCCCTCTCCAGCACCCATGACCCTCGTAATGCATATCAACAGTAATCATACATTTGTGCTGTAAAAACACGTTTGTGCTAAAATGCACCATAAGAATTGTCAGACATGCAATATAATACCAGTGCTTCATTTGTTTGTCAAAAAAAATATGTATGGAGAAGGTTGTCACTATTGTGTTCATTGAACGGCATTGTTATTGTTGGATTTTGTTTCATGACAAATATTGGGAACACTTTGTAGGGTTGGTACTAGTAACATTGCATGGACTGCAATAATTGTACCATGTTCAGTTAACGCAAAATATCACCCAACCAGAGGCTCCAGTGACGCAGATAGAAAAATGTATATTTGTTCAATGGTGATTTGCACAGTGACACAGCCTCACACATGTGAACATTTAAAGGGTTCACAGCAGAGATGATACTGTTGACACTGATTACTGCATTTAACTTAATCACCTTCATGCAATCATAGGCATAGATGTAACCAATACTTTTACTCGCCAAGTAACCCCTACAATCTCATGAAATACGTTAACATTTTCTTCTCGCTACAACCTGGTGATTATATTCCTTTGGGGAAATTACTCTTTTACTGAAAGAAAGTATGAGGGCTACATCTATTCCTTCCGACAGCAATCATCATTGACATATGCTAATCTATTAGTACATAATATTGATTATAATATTGTATACATATAATATTCATAGTTAATTGTAATGATCTAGTAATATTACATTTTAAACAAGTTGTATACATATTTGAATAAATGCACTAAAGGTAAACTATTTAACTGTAATACAGTATGTACTTGGGTTATTGTAGTGAAATGCATACATGCAAGAAAAAAAAGAAAGTTTAAAATTAAGATTATGGTAAGAGTTATTAATATTTCATTTAAAGATAATGCTACTGGTATGCCATACTTCTTTATCATGGGTCAATGTTCTTTGTATTTATATATATATTTATATATATATATATATATATATATATATATATATATATATATATATATATATATATATATATATATATATATATAATTAATACTATATACACAATATGTACATTTCATTCAGGGGGGTTAACTTGGATGTTAACTCTCCCCCCACTAAATACTGACTCCAAATTAGCAATTCTTGCATGCATTCTGTGCATTGCGAACAGCAGTACTGCAAATACAATGCAGAAGATTATAAAGACAGTAGGTGCTGGGCTATATACATAATATGGGTTGAACATACTCAAACTCAAATCTTCCCAGGGCTTCATTGTTTCATTGATCAGCTGCATAGTTTCAAACTTAGGTGAAGTCAACTTAATACTTGTGCTCATGTTTAAGTCCATATCAGGCAGTGGGTGGAAATGTTTGTGTGTATGATTGAGGATGGCGTAGTGATTGATGGTGCATAAAGTGGACATGGATGGTGTAAATACCGCACAGTAGTCTGGTGCTATGTATAATCCTGAGGCTGAAGTATGAGATGGTTGTATATCTGGACAGACTAAGTAAACTGATGTGTTATGAGTGAAATAAAAAAAAACTGTGAGTGTCCGATGAGTTGATGGTGTACAAGTTTATCTGGAGCAAAAGTGAAGTTGCAATGATGATGAATATTGTCATTTCTGATGATAGCCATTTCACAAGGGACTGTATCAGTAGGCTGAAACGTGAAAATGTACGCAGGACAAAGATGAACAGCATGTAAGGATGTGCGGCACTTTCGTTCAATCGTTGATTCACTTGCGAAAGTGACAGTGTTCCGTCTCTTGGAGACCATGATGAGTTCGGTGTCTGTGTTGACGTTGATGATGACCAAAGTGTTGTTATTTTTAGAGGGGAAGGGGTGTATTTGGTATACTGTGAACAAGTCTTCAGTTATGAATGGTACATGAACTACTACTGATGTTGGTGTTAGTGTTGCTTCTATATATGGATAATATTGCATGAATTCCCTACTTCGGAACAAAGGCTTCAATTTATGCTTATGTATGCCTCGACTAATTATCTGACGTAGCTCATGAACTGGGAGTAAATCAATTGTGATCTTGCCATCACCAGCATTCGAAATTCCTTGCATAAGTGCCCTGTAACGAACTCTAGTGTTGTCTAATTGTAGCAGAATCGTGTCAGTATGTTCTGTGATGATGAAGAAGTGTTGGAAAAGTGTTATGTTACCTTCCATTTCATGTATTTTATCTACACTCTCGAGAGCTATGTTTTCTGCCTTTTTCAGATTTTTCACAATTGTCTTCATTGCTGAGTTATGTCCTGTGATGAATTTATCTTGGTATGTTAGTACCTGAGCTATATTATTAAATTTGTTGTTTATTTCTTTAAGATCATCCTCTGTAGCCAATCCAAAGATGTTCCCAAGAACTGCGCCACCCAGGTCGAACAAACCGCGCTTTTGGCGAGTACGTGTGATGTTGTTCCTGTCGCTCAATACCTCCGTTCCATAAGATGGAAGATCTTGGATCATGATGAGCATAGTTGACTTTGCCTGTTCTGTTTTCCATTTCGCTAACTTCACTATTTGATTCACTTCCTTTGTGTTATGTGCTTGTGAAACATAGCTTCCTATCATGAAGTCCAGGGTTCGCATAGGTTTCGCAATATTTTCTAGATAAGAAGGTAATTCATGCAAGTAATCCAGACTTATTTCAGTACTCATGACGTCTTTTACGATTGAAGTCGTGGCCGTTGGAGCTATGAGGCATCCTTGTCGTACTATGTGTTGGGGGTCTAAGTGCGCATATCCTTTTGCTATGTAGATGAGAATCCATAGCATAAGTCCCTTCATCGCTACTTACCGAAAAAAAAAATCTATTAATTTCCTAATATGGTCATGCTGTGGTCGATGATAGTGATGATGTGCGTTACGGTTGATTGTTATTTCATTTATAGAAGGAGTTTAAATCGATATTTAATTCTCGTAAGTGATGTACTGTAGATTTTATTGGAACAGTTGCACCTATGTTTGATTGTTTGGTATATGACCTTAATTTCTTTTTGTAATCATTGTTATTTTCTTGCTTGGTTTCTTGAGGTACGTTCGCCTGTTCGGTTGTATCCGATGCTGAATAATTATTGGATAATTCCCTTGAAACTCGTTTTAAATGATCAATATGAACTTGTTTCTTTTCGCCAGTTGACAGTGACTTAATTAGAACTTTGTTTGCTTTTATGTTAATTACTCTGTATGGGCCCTCAAATTTTGGGGATAATTTATTGTCTCTCGTATGATGTGGGTGAAAGCGAAATTTGAACGTGAGTTGTGGGTGTTTGTGAGTGCATATGGGCCTGGTAGTGAAAGGGATGAAGAAGAAAGGGAGTCTTTCTGGAATGATGTTGATGAGTGTCTGCAGAGTTTTGGAGCGAATATGAATGTGGTGATGATGGGAGATCTGAATGCTAGAGTGTGAAATGTAGCAGTTGAAGGTGTAGTTGGTATGCATGGTGTGCCTGGAAGAAATGAAAATGGGGAACGAATGATAGCGATGTGTGTTGAGCGAGAGATGGTGATTGGAAATACGCTGTTTGAGAAGAAAGATATTTATAAGTATACATGGGTGAGACAGGAGGGTGGAGGGGTTGTTGATAGAGCTTTGATGGACTATGTGGTTGTGTCTAGGAATGTAATAGGAAGATTGTTGGATGTGAGAGTTCTGAGAGGGGAGGGTGGAGGTATGTCTGACCACTACCTGGTGGAGGGAAAGTTAAGAGTAGGAAAGAGATGGGTGAGAGCTAGGAGGGTTATGTGTGGCAGGGAGGTTTTGAAAATGAGTGAGTTGGATAAAAGAGAGAAAAAGATAGAGTATCAGGAGAAATTGAAAGATGAGTGAGACGCACTGAAAGATCGGGAAAATGGCAGTGTGGAGGAGGAATGGCAGTTGCTTAAGAGTGCTGTGGCGGGGCATGCAGAAGAGGTGTGTGGTATGAGACGTGTGGGTGGTGGTGTAAGAAAAGGAAGTGAATGGTGGTGCGAGGAAGTAAGTATGGCTGTGGCTGAGAAGAGACGTGCATATGAAGTGTGGCTGCAGAGGAAGGATGAGATATCATATGAAAGGTATAAGGAAAAGAGGAATAGGGCGAGAAGGGCTGTGCGTGATGCTAAAGTGGCAGCAGATGAGAGGTGGGGTAGGCGGCTTACAGAGAATTTTCAACAGAATAAGAAAATGTTTTGGAAGGAGGTGAAAAGGGTGCGAAAGGGAGAGTCTGGGAAGGAATAACGAGTAAAAGCAGAGGATGGAAGAATGTTAATTGAGATGGATGCAGTAAGGAAGAGATGGGCAGAGTATTTTGAAAGATTGTTAAATGTAGAGGAGGAAAGGGTGGCTGAGATTGTGGCAGATGGAAGGGTGCAAGGAATAAATGTGTTGGGAGTGTTGAATGATTCTTTGATCACGAAGGAGGAAGTGGAGAAGGCAGTAAAGGGGATGAAAACAGGGAAAGCTGAAGGTATGGATGGGTGTGCTGTGGAATGTCTGAAAGGTGGTGGAGTGACCATTGTTGACTGGTTAGTAAGATTGTTGAATGTGTGCTTTATGAAAGGTATGGTGCCAATTGACTGGGCAAGTGCTTGTATGGTCCCGTTGTATGAAGGCAAGGGTGATAAGTATGAATGTACTAGCTTTAGGGGTATAAGTCTGTTGAGTGTTGTAGGTAAAGTTTATGGCACAGTGTTAATTATGAGAGTTAGAGAGGGTACAGAGGGAGTGATTGGTGAAGAGCAGTGTGGCTTTAGGAGAGGGAGGGGATGCGTGGATCAGGTGTTTGCTGTGAGACAAGTGTGTGAAAAGTATTCAGCGAAAGGCAAGGATGTGTTTTGGGCATTCATGGATTTAGAGAAAGCGTATGATAGAATTAATAGGGAGGCTTTGTGGACTGTTTTAAGATTGTATGGACTTGATGGTAGGTTACTAAAAGGAGTGAAAAGTTTTTATGTAAATAGTAGAGCGTGTGTAAGAGTGGGAAATGCTGTGAGTGACTGGTTTCCTGTGAGAGTGGGGCTGCGACAGGGATGTGTGATGTCGCCTTGGTTGTTTAATATTTACATGGATGGTGTTGTAAGGGAGGTGAATGCAAGAGTTTTAGGTGGAGGTCTGAGTCTGGTGAATGTTGATGGTGAAGAGTGGAATCTGAAGCAGCTGCTGTTTGCAGATGATACTGCACTGGTGGCTGATTCAGAGGAGAGATTGAGACAGTTGGTAGAGGAGTTTGGAAGGGTGTGTGAAAGGAGGAAATTGAAAGTAAATGAGAATAAGAGTAAAGTGATGAAGTGTACGAGGTTGGTAGATGGTAAGGGGATGAATATAGCTTTGAATGGCGAGTTGCTTGAGGAGGTAGAGTGTTTTAAATATCTTGGGTCACATGTTGCTGTGGATGGAATAATAGATGCAGAAGTGAAGTTAAGAATAAATGAAGTAGGAAAGGTGCTGGAAGGAATGAAAAAAGTGTTTAGATGTCGTTCGCTTAGAATGGATGTAAAGAGAAGGTTGTATGAGGGTGTTGTAGTACCGACTGCGTTATATGGGGCTGAAACATGGAATATGGGTGTAGCAGAGAGGACAAGTTTGAATGTAATGGAGATGAGGTGTCTGAGGAGTATGTGTGGAGTGACGCGCATGGATCGAGTGCGAAATGATGAAGTGTGAAGGAGAACCGGAGTTGTTCGGGAGATGGCTGGTAGAGTTGAGCAGAGGGTGTTGCGATGTTTGGGTATATGGAAAGAATGGATAATGAGTGATTGGTGAAAAAGATAACTAGATCTGATGTGAGAGGTGTAAGGCTGAGAGGAAGACCACGAATAGGATAGATGGACAGTGTGAAGAGAGCACTGGATGCGAGAGGGATGTCTGTTGAGCAAGGAAGAGTGGCTGTGTGTGACAGAAATAAATGGAGAGAAATTGTGAATGAATAAGTGATGACGGAGCCCTGAGGGGATATTCTCCCGCATTTGGTGTGATCAGCTAGTCAGGTCAGGTGCGGGTAAGGGGATGGGTCTGTTATGATGTGGCAGGGGTAAACCAGCTCTGCTGTCGGGCCCTGCTGCGGATGTCACTGATTGCATTGCGCAGTTGACCCTTGTGCGGTGTGGTGCGGTGAGGATCTGTCCGTTCTCTCCTTGGGGCTAAGATGCGAATGAATGTGTTTGAATGGATGAGTAAATGGGGAGTGTGTCGTCCTGTCTCGGCTACCTCCCTTTCCTTGGGGGAAGCAGCCTAGGTATATAGATAGATGAATGATACCATAAACAATGTCTCCTAAGCTGATAGGTGAATCTCTTGTCTTCTTGTTAAATGCCTCCGTCATTTCTTCCTTGGACGTTGTTAATTGTTTTTTGACTCTTTTGTGTATGTCCTGGAATTCACGTAAACGGAGTTTAGAGTAATCATCGTAATTGTATATGGGCAGACTGTCACCTTCTAGGAGCTCATATGGTGGTTTTTTATCTGTCCCATATATAATGAAATGTGGTGTGTCACCTATATAAATCCATTAATTGAGGCTTCTACTCTGGGAATCCAATCACCCCAGCTTGTATAATTTTCACTGAGAATGTGTCGTAGCACATCTAATACTTTTTTGTTTTGTCTCTCTACTAACCCATTAGATGCTGGGTGATAGGCTAAAACGTTAACCTTTTTGATGTTGTATTGTTTGCATATTTCTTGTAAGATATCAGAATTAAATTTTCCTCCATTATCACTTATTAGTACCTTTGGGGTAGTAAAGCGACATATTACATTATCTGTTATTGCCTTTGCTACTGTCTCTGCTGTCTTATCTTTAATTGGAGCTAAAATAACATAAGGGAAAAAATGATCCGTTGCTACGAATAGGTATAGTTTATTATTGTATGATAATGGCATCTTGAGTAAATCAACAGCGACAACGTCCCATGGTTGATGTGGTACAGGGTAATTACCCATCGGTGCAGATGTGATTGGGTATCCTTTGTGTTTTGCACATGATTCGCATCCGTCTATATGATTGTTTATATCTTTTCGTAATGAAGGCCAGTAATATAAGAGCTGGGCATGTCTGAATGTCTTATCCTTTCCAGGATGTCCTGCATGTGGGCTGTCGTGTATCGTTCGCAATACTTGGGGTATCATGTCATTAGGTATTACCAACTGGTTAGTATTTCTTTGGCGTTTTGGTTGTTTCGTGTTAATCTTGTATAATGTATTATTGACCATTGTGAATTGTTCGAGTGGGACATGCAGTTTGGGTAATTGTATGTCATCTCCACTTTCTAACTTGTATATAACTTTAGACCATATTGGGTCAAGTCTTTGTGCTTTTGCGATATCATCGTGGTTTGGGATATTTACTTTGAGATCTAACGCCGCGACCTGAATTGTGTTCGGGTTCCTAGATAATGCGTCAGCTACTAAGTTCATTTTACCTTGTATATAATGAATTTGTACATTGTAGTTTTCAACTGTGCATTTCCATCTTGCTCTCCTCCCAGAAAGGTGTTTTTCTTTAAAAATACCCACTAGTAGTTTATGGTCGGTGAATAAGTGGATTTCGTAACCATATACCTAATCTCGAAACTTTTGTAATGCAAAAACCACTGCAAGTGCCTCTAATTCTGTAGTGCAATATTTTTTCTCTGCACCTTTTGTTTGTCTGCTGGCAAATGCAATTGGTTGATTCTTTCCTCTTTTATCTTCCTGCATCAGTACAGCCCCAAATCCTTTAACTGATGCGTCTGTACAAATAAGAAATGATTTTGTGTAATCTGGATGTGCTAAACAAGGTGCATTTGTTAGTTTAATTTGTAGATTGTAAAATGCCCTTTTTTGTTCTTCTTCCCATTGGAATATAGCATCTTTTTTGAGTAGTTGGAATAGAGGAAAGGCTATATGAGAGAATTACGGTACGAATGACCTATAGTACCCAGCTAGACCTAAATTTTAAATTGTCTTACTTCGTCAGTCGTAGTGGGTTCAGGAAAATCTCTCACTGCCTGTATTTTGACATCAGTGGTGTGAATACCATTAGAACTTAATTTGTGGCCCAAGAAATTTATTTCCTTAAAGCAAAATTTGCATTTAGAAAGCTTAATTTTTAAACCAGCATCACTAAGCTTTTGTAAGAGTAAGTCTAATTTCTTGAGATGATCCATAATATTCTTCGTTGCGATTATAATATCGTCAAGATAAACAAATATTCCTTGTCCTAAAATTCCGGACAATACGTTATTTATAAGACGCTGGAATGTGCTTGGGGCTGTTCTCAGTCCCATCGGCATCCTTGTATATTGGTAGTGGCCTCTGTTTGTGGAAAAGGCAGTGTATTTCACTTAATTAGCTTATAAGTTCATTATAATGTGTATGTAGTATGTATTAATATGTTATAACTATTGAATGTCGATGGTACGCCATTTTCGCGCGGCCGAGCAAATGTAGGACTACATAATAGATAGATAGATAAATAGATAGATAGAGAGACAGATAGAAGCAGGAAGTCAAGTGATGAGAAGGTGTTGTGTCTGCGAGAATCGAGCAGTGCTGAACATGCTTACACACTCTTAACACTGAGGAAAGCTGACGACAGCGGCCAGTAAGGGGATGATGCGGTTAGCTCAGCAGTCCTCTCGTGAACAAAGATCTGGTAACCATGAGGAACATACGTGACACACCCATGCTACACCAGATTTTAGGAAAGAGAGTTTAGAAGGAGACAAGCGACCCTAGAGAGAGGTCGAGACGGAGATTAGCCTTAGAATAGAAAGAGAGAGAGATAGCGAGACAGGGAGGTAGCTACCCGGGACTTATACTCTTCCCATGGGAGAGACCTGTTTAATATTTCCAAGACAAATAAAAATAGTCCCATACTATTCTTTACCTCTCCCGTCACTACATGACATCTGGTGGGGAAATTACTACAAGATATAAAAGCCGCTCGACCACAAGTCTAAAATATACTTCTCTACAAGTAACTACAAAGTCTTTATGACAACGTGACTCCTCTGCAACCGGTATTTGATAATAGCCATTTAGTAGATCGATGGTTGAGAATATGTTATTCTCCGGTCCAATATTCTGTAGAACGTCGCTTAGCAATGGCATGGGAAATCGGTCTGGGATTGTATGATTGTTTAGTTTACGGTAATCTACTACCGCACGCATTTCTCCATTTCGTTTGGGCAAGAAGAATAATGGGGCATTGCACGGGGAGACTGAAGGTTCAATAATTCCAAGTTTTAACATTTCATCGACATACTGATTTGCAAGTGTACGTTGGGAGTGTGGGATGCGGAAGGCTGGTACAAAAATTGGTGGTGTTTCTGGGTGCACATTAATCTTGTGATTAATCAGGTTAGTACACCCTAATTGTTCTCCGGGCAATGCTACGGTGTCCCTGTGTGTTTCCAGCAGGGTTAACAAATCATTTACTTCATCAAATTCACCTGAGTGAATTAAATTCTCTTTTATGCTTTCTCTATCCGTAGATTTTATCTCACTTGTCACTCCAGCTATAACTATTTCCTTCACAGGGGCGGGACTTTTTTCAATATTAACTATGCAAGTCCCCTTTTTCAACTGAACTTCCCCATTCATGTGATTAATTATGAATATCTGAGTTTGCCCTTCGTCGTTCATCTGACATAATGCGTTTTCTACTGACAATCCCTTTACATAATTCTTCTAAGACAAGAACAGTACTATTCCGTAATTTGCTCTTTATGGTAACTTTCATATAGGAATTAGGTGGTATAACTAAATCATTGGTGAGATGGGCTGGAAAAACTGATAAATCAGTACTGTTATCTGGGTCACTAATTCTGGAGGCTGGGGCTAGTGGTGGGAGTGGATCTATACACTCATCTGTTTGTGTATGTTTGTTTAAGCCTTTAATATTACCAATTCTTTTTGGCTCTCTTTTACTAATCGGTGAGGGCTCTGATGGTATTTCCTCTATGAATTCATTGTCAAAGTCTATTCCATTCATTTGTGGGAGTATAGTTATGTTCTCTACTCTCATGGATCTTGAGCCCAGTAACATATGAGCTTTAATTGCTAAGTTTTCAACGATATAGAAAAATGCAGAGATTGGTCTTGTAGTCTCTGTGAAACTGATATTTAACCTTATCATACCTTTTACTGTAATTTTTTTTTTCCATCTACCGTATATAAATCTAAATCAGCTTCTTGCAGAAAAGTTACTTTCTTCTTATTTTTAAGAATTCTATTTATTTCTTCTTGTGTTATTAAGTTCACTGGAGAGCCTGTGTCTAAAAATAGGGAAACGTTTTGATCCTCACATACAGCTGGTATCAAGATACACTCATTTCCCAACATGCCTCCTATGCGAATTTTATACTTGCTTTTCTTTACGTTTGTTCGTTTTTTGTCATGGCATGGTCTTCCCCCGATTTGAACATAGACAAATTTTTTCTACTGTTTTACAGTTACTGGTCCAGTGCCCTTGGTATCTATGATGTCTACAGCAAGGACCAAATTCTTGTGTCTTTTGTCTATCCTCTTTTGTTTTGATAAAGCATTCATACCTTGTGTGTCCTGGTTTTGCACAATAATGACATAGAATGGACCTATCTCTTGACTGTGACCTACGAGGTGACTTCCCATATGTAGTGTTGTTTCTGGCGCGAGAACTGCTCGGTATGCGTGAAAACTTATGAAAATGCCTGTAGCCTGGTGTTTGTGATCGAACCCTCTTCACGTTTAGTTGTTTGCTCTGCCTGCTTTCGGGTCACGATTGATTTTGTTCTCTGTTTGGGGTCGGTGTAGATGATTTCACAGCTGATACTGTCTCAGGTACTCTCATTCTACTAGAATGTGCGGGTTTGTCGACCATACCTGGTTTACTGCACTGCATCTCTACCTCATTCATTAAGTCTAGTAAGCACATGCCTGGGGTGTACGCGATCGTCTTGGCGATCTTTAGGGTCCTATCAGGTAATTTACACAAGGCAGCTACATAACCAATGATGTCCACGACGAGGTCTGGGAACATCTTTCCATCATCTGTTATCCAATTTGAGTTTTCCGAAGTAACTAACAATGTTCTTTTGATTGTGGAGACATCAGCAGTTATTTCACTGAGCACATGGTTTGTAGTGTGCTCCCTTACAAGATCTACAATCTTATGTAATTCTGGAATTGTACCTGGCAAGAAGTTCATACCTCCAGAAAATTTCTTCAAAAATTCAGTTTTAAATTCATCATATGTCCTAGCCTTGAGGAGCTTATCTGATCTCAACAAATTACTTGCTGGGCATCTTTCCTGGCTTATGCAAGATGAAAAAATGGTAATTTTCTCTTGTTCATCGAGGATGTGGCGCTTGATGAACATTAATTTGTTCGCACTGACTGACCAATGAAATGACGTCAATACGATCTTTTTCTGTGCCAAAGAATTTTGGGGCAGTTTTATCTTCATGGTAAACATAAACATGAGGTGGGGATGTTTGATCCGCGGTATTTGTTCCGTTATTCATTTTCACTGTTTGGTTTGTTAATTCAACTTGGACTTGTTTATCGTTGTGTGAGGGAATGGTGGAATAGGTTCGGCCGGAACGGTGAACCCTGTTAAGTATATTGGCATACGTGTGCAAGTCAGCGACAAAGTCCTCACTTGCTACGTCAGAGGGGGTTTCCCACTCATCATCTGGAACTGACGTATTTGTTTCTTGATCTTTAGTTTGTGTTGAGTTTTGTACAATGGGTGTGTTGCCTTGGTGCTCTCCTAATTGTGAATCTATTGTTGGAGCTAATTGATTTCCATCTGGTATTAACGTGGGTGGTGGCGAAAATGTCCCTCTCATTAAGATATGGTGTTATGAAATACGCCTTTTGTTTATGTCTTAACTAAATAGATGAGTAAATGAGTTGTAATAAATGATAGATAGTGAGTGTATAAGAGTATATATAGAAATAAGTAAAGGAGTTGGATATACCTAATTTGAGCACTGAGAAGAAATGAGTAAGTATAATTTCACCCACTTGATACAGATCGGAGAGGCGTGTCGATGCAACTGTCGATCTCGGAAGAAAAATGCAGGGTTGATTGAAGATCTCTTGATAATTCTAGTGCTGTGTTGATGGACGATATTACTCAGGAAATTCCATGGCCTGGTGCTTGTGGTGGTTAACAGCTGTAGTCACAGGCAAACCTCAGCATAGAACGTCGAATTTCCAACCCAGTACTGTGGAAATAAATGAGTATGAGTAGGAGCTATGTGAATAATGAGCAATGAGTAGCGGGTGAGAAGTGCCTGGTGTCAGTCACACGTTGCTTGGCGTGGCCTTTTGTCAGCAAACTCGCGTGGTGATGTCATCTCAGCAGATACACATGGTGATGTCGGCTTCCGACACTGGTAGCTGTGGTGAGTAAACGAGTAGCAATGCATAACCTGGGTGAAGAAAGGTGAGTAAGACGCGTTATAAATGTGTCTCTGGTGTTTTGCTGTGTGTCTTGACCTCTGCATCAGCGATGGAGGTAGGCGGGAGAGAGTGTTGGGGTTTTGTGTGCTTGTTGCTTTGTTTTTTAGTCTTCTTGCTGCTGCTTGAAGTTACGTGAAGATTATAGAGTTGTTTAGACTTGTAGGCTGTATTTTGTAGGAATTCACTGTAGAACTGAAGCTAATCTTGTAGAGTCTTGCCTGCTTTTGTAGAAATTCTCTTTTAATTTGGAGACGATGTCCGTATATTCGCTGGCCACCAAATGTCACTCTCGATTCTTGTAGTAGGAGTTAATGATGAATACAGGGAGTTTATCTTGATTTATCATCTTCAGAGAAAATCTTAAGTTGAGCAGTGTATGTATTACAGAGATTGAATACACTAAGTAAGTCTAGTTGGACCCCTCTTCTTGTTCACTTTCTCCACTACCTGTCGGTTCTAATGCTAGCCTCCTTCTGAGCTCTGCTTCGTAAATTCTGGTGTAGCAGGGATCGTGTCACGTGTGTTACACTGTGGTTGGAAAGTTCTAGAAACCTGTGTGTGAGTAATGTGTGTATGTGTGTGTATGGTCACTAGGCTTTGTTCGTATACTATCTTGCTGACACACTACCTATATCATCCCCTGACTTGCTACTTCCTGTGTATTGTCAACATTTCCTCAGCTGACTTGCAAGATCATTTCCCTTTCCCAGGCTTGCCTGGAGCTCTGTTTATCTATCTATTTATCTATCTATCTATTATGATTTGTAATTATAATATGGAGTCCTAACATGGCTACTGTATATAAAGGGTGACATTCCAACCAATTTCCTCTAACCATTTAACCAAACAATGCCTGGTGGTCCAGCGGGTTACGGTGATCCAGTCGGTTGAGGTCGTTAAAGGTTTACACCCGAAGGGAGGGAGAGGATTATTGTTCACATAATGCCACTCAGGGGCCAACGAGGCTGGTTACCCTCACCTTGGACGCCGGGACTAATTACCCTGGCTCTGGGTTCCTGCACTGCTGATGAGGAAAACACAGTGAATGGTAGACACACAGCTTAATGTAATCAACAACCATACATCCTGGTAGGTTTTCATTTTACACTGAATCTGCCCCCCCCCCCCTCTCTCTCTCTCTCTCTCTCTCTCTCTCTCTCTCTGAATGTGTGTGTGTGTGTGTGTGTGTGTGTGTGTGTGTGTGTGTGTGTGTGTGTTTCACAACACAAGGTGTTGAATGCCAAGGATTATACCAAGCGGACATTTAAATGTTACCAGCCTTCCTTTGCTGACACACACACACACACACACACACACACAAAGGTTTAACAACAGTATCCTCTCTCACGTACACAGACTAATAAGTACAGAGTTAACAAGGGCTTTCTTTAGTACTCTGCCTCCTAACTTTTTCGTATCCCAGTCTTCAGCAGCCACCTACTAGCTCCCCTCAAAAAAAAAAAAATAATAATAATAATAATAAAATAAAATAAATAATAAATAAAACAGACCTGTAAGTGGTGTGGTACAATGTGTGGTATTCTCGTGGGCTTCTGGTGCTCCCTGGCACCACTTCTGTACCAGTGTATTTCTGCTGTAGTGAGGGAATGAGTGTGACCCATTTCACTGGCCATAATGGTGATTACTTCTCCCTCTGTCAGGTGTTTCTCTTTGCTTTATTTATGGATTCTGTCTCACCCCATGATTAGGTGGGAAAAGAAGGTTGCGATGGTGATAACGTTAATGATGATGATTTATTATGCAAATAATTGTCCACATCAACATGACATAATTGTATATAATATTCTTGAGAATATTAACCTAAGAATAAGGTACTAAGGAACCTTTTATGCATTATAATTTTTTGCGTTTCCTCTCTACGGATAATGCGACTCAGTGTGGAAGAAACAGCAGAGTGAAATGGTAAGACGGGCTCTGCCTCTATTAGGCTGCCAGTATTGTTCTTTTTTTTTCTTCACTTTGAAAGTGGCTCTTTTTTTTGTACAATACATCATCAGCTTTGGAAATTTTCTCGACATTCTGAACGGCATATACTAATACATAAAATACTTAAATGGGTGCAGTAATTGGGTCGGTTAGGTATATTTCAAAGTTAGGGGTGCGAGAATGGGTGTGGTTAGTAGACGGTTTGGTGGAATGGACCAAGATGGTGGTGGATGGTGTTGCAGAGTGAGAGGAGTACACCCTGTGAAGATGGGTAATGTACGACGGGCGGCGTTGGCAGTCATGTGTAAGCCACAGATCTGTATTAAATGTATGTGTGGGAGTGAGGTTAGAGAAAGTGTGATGGTGGGGTGGAGACGAGTGGTCGGGACGGGCTGTGATGATCGTGTAAGGTGGGGCAAGGCGTAGTAAATCACTCTGTGAAAATGGGCGTTGTAGATTATCCAGTATGGGCATGATGGTGTTATTTCATTTTTCACGCAAACACAGTCACAACATTAATAAAAAATAAAGATTAAGCACAATGGCCGCTGCTGTGGCATACCTGGTGTCTCAAGCCGCTGCACAGATTTCCTCAGAGAGAGGGGTGGGGAAGTGATGTAGGACGGAAGGGGGTGACGGGTCGTGGTGCAAGAGGAGGTACACGGGCTGAAAATCAGATAACACATGTAAAGTGACAGGAAGGGAGGCAAGCAGGCAGGCAAGCAGACAGACAGGAAGAAAGATAAATAGGCAGATACGAAAGAAGAGAGGCAGAGAAAAAGCAGCGAAACAGAAAAGAAAAGGACAGGCAAGCAGGCAGGTAGGTAGGAAGGTAGGCAGAAAGGCAGGTAAGCAAGAGAATTGCAAATGGAAGAAAGATTCAGGCAGGCATGTAGGAAGACAGGGAGGGTGAGGCGGGAAGTATGGGACTGCAAGGTAGAGACAAGCAAGAAAATATACTGACTAGAGCTCTAGTGGAAGGCAGGAAGGGAGGCAGGGCAGGCAAAGATCTGGGTCACGGCGAGGCACTGTTGAGCGAAGCAAAGAGGAGGCATGTAAGGCAAAGATATGGGACTTCATTCACAGGATCTCAGTAACTTGACCATATCCCGCTTATAATTCAGATTTATTTAAAACTTTGGCCTTGTAATTGGTCTGGATGATACGGAACTACACCACATTTGCCATTAACAGTGTTGACAAAATATCTGTATTTGTACCATCCTTTTGACGAAAGGGTATTTACTACTGTTCAAGCCTCAGTTTATAATTACCCACTTCCTAAACCACCCTCTTATACACCTCTAAGCCACCTTCATATATCCTTCTAAGCCACCTTCTTACATCCCTCTAAGCCACCCTATTACATCTCTCCAAGCACCCCCTCTTACACCCCACTAAGCCACCGTCTTTCACTCCTATAAGCCATCATCTTACACCCTAATAAGCCACCTTGTCACGCCCCTCTAAGCCACTTTCTTATACCCCTATAAGCCACTCCCTTACACCCCTGCAGCACACTCCCTTACATCCCTCTAAGCCACCTTCTACGAAAGGTTTTCCTTAGCAGGAACACAGCTTCTTTTAATAGTATATTGAAAACTCTAAAGAAGCAGTGTACAGCTAATCCAATAATATTTCATTGTACACACACACACACACACACACACACACACACACACACACACACACACACACACACACACTGCTCGTCCATAACACCAGTGACACAGCAGTTAATTTTCCAGTGCAGTGACTGTCGTGGCAGTTTATTGCTGCAGTAACTCTGGCCTCGGCTTCCGGGAGACACTGGCATCGTTGACCCACTAATTACCAACTCTATAATAAAGACAAAGCCAACCGGGATTTATAGGGTTGAAAGTGTTTAACCCGTCACGTCCCGAGGTTTTTCGCACCTCCGACACCCCCCCAATCCCGAGCTATTTTGGAAAAAAAAAATTTTGGCTAAAACTTCCGCTTTCGTTGAGAAACTAAGGAAAATCACCAAGAAAGGGCTTACCGTGGTCCATAAGTGGTCGGAACAGGTGAGGTCCCCCGCGCCAGGTATCGTATTCTGTCATTGACATGTGAGGCACTCATGTTTTCTATGGTAGGAAATATTGGGAGAAACAACAAACAACACCTCTACATTTATTGAATTTGAACTAATAAACAATAATAGTAACAATAAAATGAATTTCAAATACATATATATGAAAAATAAGCATTGTACTTCCATGCGAGCATAGCGAGTTGGGTCCGAGTGGTAACATGCTATGTGCTAAGTTTCTTGTATCAGTCAACATATAATTTTTTCTACTTGTATACTTCTGTTTCATTGACATTTTACCAATTTTTACTATTTGTAAATGTTTTCAGCTGTTTTCATTCATTACGATGACATGTAGCATAAGTATAGCGCACATCTGCTTACTAAGCGCACTCGCTATGAATCGTATTTCAACATACCCAATTGTTTTGTCACTTTCCTATTATTATTTTCTTTACATAGAACCTTTCCTCCACCACTGTAAATGTTTTCAATTATTTACATTCATTACGAGGGCATTTAGCGAAATGCTAGCCCATATTCACGTAACAACCACGATCTCAAACACTCGTGTTTCATCTTCTACTTTATTTTTTCACTCCAGTTATACTTTCCCACTTACATTACACACTTTTACACCCCTATACTGCACTATACATAGTTACTGGCATTATTTATTCAAGTGAGCGTCAGAATATCGCATGAAAATACCCTTGCAATGAATGTTTCAACAAACATAATACTCAAACACTTAGGCTACATACAAATTTTTCACTTATATTACACACTTTCCCACTTGTTGACTCCTATTTTCATAATTACGGGCCTTATTCATTCCACTGAGCATCAGGAAATAGCATCTATATACAATTGCTAGGACTATTGGGACTGAGAATATATTTCAGCACTTACAATAATTTGAACTTATATTATACCCGTTTGCATTCCCCATGATAATATTTACATATTTACGGGCCTTATTTATTCCACTGAGTGACAGAATATCGCATCAAAATACCCTCGCTAAGTAAGTTTCCACTTAAATCATATTTATACACTTACATACTATTTTTGCACTTATGTTATACCCGTATGCACTTTATACTAAAATTTTCAGATCAACAGGACTTATAATTACACTGAGCGTCGGTTTGTCGCATTTACTTCAGAGTTACAGCATCCTATCGCATTCACACTATATTAGAATTGCATCAAGGTGTGATACTCACTGAAACATGGGTGAATACAGAGACCCACGTCAAACTCGACGCACTCATAGCGGGTGTCCTTCCTCTGTGTGGTGAGTCTCACCAGGGAATTGCTACACACATGACACCTGCGTTGGGGCCTAGGTCTATTTGGCTGGGGAGGGATAGGAGTGGGGAAATGGCGGCCGGATATTCTCAGGGGAGTTTGGGCAATAGGGGCAGTGCGGGTGCGATGTTGGGGCCTTTCAACAGCATACCGTGCAAACATCTCTCTCGTGAGCTCCCTCACAAACCCTTTAACCCTTTAACCGCGGGTGTCATTCCAGAATGACATTGCAAAAACTGGACCAAACTGCGGGTGTCATTCTCGAATGTTTGTGAATATTTTGAATACCCCGCGTTTTTTCCGTGCGCCAATTGTTTCAAGGGAGAGTAGCTATTAAGTTCTTTCACTCCAGCTGACCCCCACCTCCCTCCTCCCACCCCCTGGGCCCTCACCTCCCACCCCCCAGGTCCCCCACCCCACCCCTGACCAACACGCATCAGTATCTGTCCAACTGTGTGAGTGACAACACAGCTGATATGGCAGTGAAGTGCAGGCAATTACAGTGCCTTTTACCTGCCTCAATGAACACAGAGTGGGTGTTTATCGTATGTGGAGTGTTCATGTATGTTTGTAGTATTATTATCAGAATGAGGTTGGCATTTGGTAATGGTGTGTGAGCGAAAAATAGTGATTACAACACCGCTGATGTGGCAGTGAAGTGCAGGCAATTACAGTGCCTTTTACCTGCTTCAGTGAACACAGAGTGGGTGTTTATCGTATGTGCAGTGTTCATATATGTTTATAGTATTATTATCAGAATGAGGTTGGCATTTGGTAATGGTGTGTGAGCGAAGGTAATGGTGTGTGAGCGAAGGTGATGGTGTGTGAGCGAAAAATAGTGATTTTAGATCGCTCACTTCTAACGGCACTGCCCATCCATGGTAATGGTGTGTGAGCGAAGGTAATGGTGTGTGAGCGAAGGTGATGGTGTGTGAGCGAAAAATAGTGATTTTAGATCGCTCACTTCTAACGGCACTGCCCATCCAGTGATAGTCAACGAAATCATGAAACCTACATCATTGCAAAGCCGAAGGTTAGTACTTTCTAATGGTACCTTATTTTTCGCTCTAGATTTATTCTGTGCAGAGATATAAAGGTTTAAAGTTTGTTTACATTTTGGCTGAAACCCCCGCGGGAGAGGCCAGTCGGGGCAAAACAATGCCCGCGGTCAAAGGGTTAAAGGTTTCCTGAACTCCTGTTGTCATGGCGTGCAGGTGGTGGCAATTCAGAGCAGTGATATCTAGCAAGTGAAAGAACAGTTTCTTATACCACTTCATCGTGGTCCTGGCACACTCTACCGTCGATATCATGGAGTCTGACTGGTCCACCAGGCGCATGTTTATGTTATAATCCAGGACACACTCAGGTTTCCATATGTGACGCCTGTTCTCGCTCCGGTAATCCACGGAATCAGTACGGTGCATCAAGGGGCGGTGAACCATGGACAAGAGGCTTACTTCTCTATTATGGTTCCACACAGTTGCAAGTATGTTGTTGGCTTTGAAGAAGACGGCCTCATTCCTGTCAAGTTTCCACCCTACCTTGACCATGTGACGCCGGTTCACCTTCACAGTAGCACAGATTCCTGTTTCATGCATGTGTAGATAACGAGTGAGAAGAGGGCTAGTGTACCAATTGTCCAGGTAGAAGACGTGACCACGATGAAGGTAGTTTTCTATCATCGTCTTTACCACTGCTCCTGACAGTCCAATACTCCGATCTTCTATTATGTCTGTCTGTGCACCGGTGTACAAGACTATGTCTTGCACATAACCGTTCCTACAGTCACACATAACAAAGATCTTGAACCCAAAACGGTGCCTTTTGCTGGGTATATACTGCCTAAATGAATATTGCCTCTCCACAACACGAGACTCTCGTGTATGACGAGGTCTCTATAAGGATAAAATGACGAACGAAAGGTTTGCCTCAGGTGATCAAAGACCAACCTAATTCGCCTCATCTTATCTGTGTCGTTCGCATTTGCAGGATCATCAGCATCATAGAAATGGAGGCGACTTAGAATTTGTTGGAAGCGATTACGGCTCATGACTTGGCCAAATATTGGTGTCAGCATAACAGGGTCCCTTGTCCAGTAGGCCGGAATTCTGTTCTTTTGTATAATACCCAACAAAAGGACCAGGGCAAAAAATAAGAACATTTCTGAAAGGGAGACAGGGTAATCATATATGATAGAATGCCTGCTCCTTGTTCCCAATCTTTCACTCTCACGGCGCTGGCTGCTTGCAAAACGGTTGGTTTGGTCAACAATCTGCTCCACGAAAGACTCACTAAAAAAACATGTGGAAAAAATCCAGCCTGGTGGAATTAGGGTGAATTCCGGGAGCAATGCAGCCAGCGCACCCCTGCTCAGTGAAGGGGTGAATGAGGGGAGGAAAATCACTCCCATCCTCTCAATTCCATCCCGCAAATTCCTCATCCCCATCATCCCCATCAGCACCTTCGTCTGGGTGGGGAGGAGATGCTGGTGGGGGAGGTTGGGGAGAAGGAGTGAGGAGAGCTTCCCCACTCGCACTCCTCTTCCCTCGGCCTTTACCCTTTCCCTTTCCCTTACCCTTACGGCCTTGAGGAACATTAGGGAGCTGTGGGGATGAAATTGGGGAATATTGGGGAGCATAAGACGTGCTGGGAAGTGGTTCCTCCCCACCTTCCCCCTCCAGCACAACCCCACGTGATTCAGGACGCACCCTCACTCGCCCACGTGATACACCCCGCCGCCTCACACTACCTAGGGAGAGCGATGACTCACTCCCACTTCTCTCACTTTCCATACTCCTCCCTGCACTCTTGCTTTCACTCCCCACTCCCTCCACGGCACTTCCTACCTCCCCAAACAAAAGACTAAGCCCATACCTACTCGTCCGACGTGGTGTGCGCTTGGGGCCACGATGAGTAATCACCTCACGTTCGTACCACGTGGCAGCACGTCCCACGGCTCCGTCCTCGTCCTCATCCTTGTCTTCATCATCAAATTCCGGTTCCACATCACGTTGGGGCTGGGGAGAGGATGTTCCACGTCGTTTTTTGGCCGGCTGTCCCTCTCTAGCAGCACGGTAAGCCACATACTGCCGCTTCCTGGGGGACGGGACTTCCTCATCACTGCTGGTGGTTTCCTCCTCCTCTGGCTGCACATAATCTTTGTCAACAACCTTGTCGTCCAGTGGGGAATCACTGTCGCCTGTAAAGGCGTCCAGGGTGGCTTGAATTTCGTCCTCTGAGAGACCTCTCTTCGCCATGTCTGAGCAGGACCGTTGCTAACAGGTGAGTGACCAAGCCACGGGTGAGCGCGGGTCGTTCAGGGTCGCCGAGTGTCCCCGCCTGGTGGCAGGTAGGGGAAGGTCGAGCGACCCTACGTACCGAAAGTCGAGCAAGAAATTTGAAAATTGTGCAAATAATGCACCTTGCAATTGCGCGATGTACCGGTATGTCGCCG
>NC_137062.1:21157332-21227751 GCF_032717465.1 Coenobita brevimanus
ACTGAACCATCAAGCACCATAATTTAGTTATATGGTTACCACCCAGCGTAGTTAAAGGTTTCCTGGTGTACAGGAATCCATTTGGCTTGTCACTCAGTGTCGAGTAACCCGTAGACAGAAGGAATGGGAAAGAATGAAGGAAAGAAAGACAGAAGAGGAAGGAAGGAAAGAAAGAAGCAAGAGGGGAAAGTGCAACCACCCGAGACCAGCACTACATCGAGTGAGTGGATGATGAGAGCCCCCACCTACAACCTAGATCACTGATAAACAAACAAAAAGCGTCACTGTAAGATTCCTTTACTTAATCACACGTAAGACTCTAAACTCAGAAACATAAGTAATGATTTGGTTATCATCATCATTATCATCATCACTACCTTATTCACACTTATGAATAAGTGGATTGCAGTCTGGAAAGAACAAAAGAGACAAACAGAATAATCTGAGAATTAATCAACTATATGCCCGGTGGAATCGGATGGATCGCAAATCATTCAAGCCCCAGAATCCTCAATCCACCTCACCGGCATATCCATCCGCACACACTTTGCGATGGATTTTTCTTTACCGATAAGCTTCAGTTTTCACACTAGTTTTTATTCTCACGTCTCAGCAATCTGCTCCACACAGTTCCTGCCTTTACTGTGTGCACACTGCACAGCATACAAATTTCGGCCGGTGCGTCGCTGCCTGACTGGGTGAAATTTCATTACTTTACAGGATGGAATTATATTAAAGAAATTAAGGACGAAGAAGAGGTTTAGATCATCATACGCGGAAGCAGGGGGAATATAAATACATTGTGCATATACCGGTGAGTATTTTTTTGCATCTCTTTAGAACGTGGACAATGGGAAGAGGGAAGGAGTGAGATGAGGGAGGAAGGGAGATGAAGAAGGAGCTATAAATGAAGGAAAAGAGAGAGAGAGAGAGAGAGAGAGAGAGAGAGAGAGAGAGAAGGGAAGGGATGATGGGCAGAGGTAAGGAAAGAGGTAGAGAGGGGGGGGAGGAAAGAAGAGAGGAGGTATAGAGGGAGAGAGGGGATGAAGAAATGAGAGAGGAATGAGGAGGGAAAGAGGAAGGAAGAAGGAAAAGAGATTAAATGAGAGAGAAGGAAGGAAACTGAGCGGAGAGAAGGAGGTTGAGGTGAGGGAAGGAGTGAGAGAAAGGGGAGGGAAGGAAGGTGAGAGGGAGGAAATGAGTGGACCGAATAATTAGGAATGCTTGTGGGTGGTAGGGCATACTGTAGGTCGATAGGTGGGTAGGTAAAGTACAAGTCACAGGTGGGGAAGGAAAACTGGGTGTGGTGAGTGGCAAGGAGTGAGTGGTATGGGTGGTGTGGAGTGAGACAGTGCTGGATGGAGGGACAGGGACATCAGTACATCCTGTGAAAATGGGTGCTGTGCGAGATTTGACAGTGTTGGTGGGATCAGAGTTATCCTAGAAGCTTGATGTAGGAGGAAAACAGGGAGGGATGGGTTGATTGGATTAGGTGGAAAGGGCTGGCATGGTACTGAGCTCTGGGGGAGGGCGAAGAGATTACATCCTCTAAAATTGGATGTTGTATGATGAGGAATTTGGGTGGTGTAAACAGATTTCTCTTGGAATTCGCTGGATCTGTGTGTGTGTGTGTGTGTGTGTGTGTGTGTGTGTGTGTGTGTGTGTGTGTGTGTGTGTGTGTGTGTGTGTTTGCTTAATACAGTCTTTTTTCTTATGAACCAGTGAACAAGTGTAATTTCTGCAGCAGTAAATGTGGAGTATATTTTCATTTACACCACATGAGCCAACTCAGTTATGAATCACTGGTGGCAGGTAGCTGCTGTAAAATAAACTTTTTAATTAACTGTGACAGGCTCAACCCGTTTTTCCTTAGGGTTCTCCATGAATTTCATAAAACTAGTCTGGTGCTGAGTTCCCTAAGATGCAAATAACGCTGTTGGGCTGAGGGTGTAAATGAGGCTCGTAATATCTCCTTCAGACCTAGCGATCTCTCCTAAGCCGAATATAACTGTCTGGGGGCAGCCAGAATAAAATAACAGTGTCAGTGTAACTTGTGTGTGGTTTTTCTTCTTTTAATGCCTAGTTTCTGCAGCTCAGCAACAGAATGACACTACTTCGGCTCTTCATCCTTTACATCGTTCTTTTCTTGACGAACACCATGTTCTAGGGTTAATATTTTGCTACAGTTTAACATTCAAAAAGAAGAGGCGGTAATTTTATGCCACGTTAGAATGAATACGGTACAGTCGTCCTGCACACGTTACAGCAGAGATAACGAAACAAGTCTCACACATACTCAGCATATAAAGTGCAACTCATTCACTCAGCGGTCATACATTTCCATAACAGTGTCACCATTTACTACTCATTCACTGATCTTTCCTGCCTTCATTTGCGAGCCCGAAGCTATTGTTATCGAGTTCACTTCCATGGATGTGTCTGTGCATCTGTCTATCTATCTATCTATCACTTTTTTCTTTTATTCTTTTAGCCATCTCTTTTTCTCTCGCCTCTCCCTCTCACTTCCTACACACAGTCTCTCACCATCTTGCTTCTTGTCGCGCCAACTTCCTCCCATTACATCTCTCGTTTAATTTCCCTTTCCAGATTTTTTCCATTCGCTTTGACCTTGAACTGCTCTCTCTCTCTCTCTCTCTCTCTCTCTCTCTCTCTCTCTGTTTTCTTGCAATACATGAGGTGCACAAACATTTCCCCCTCCTAACTCAGAAACAGTTTTGTGTCATTGATCCTATTTAGAGACACCGGGTCATCCCATCCCAAACACTGGTCAGCCTGTACATTGTGTCGCTAGATCAGTTATTTTATTCTCAAGAGATGGCAAGAAGCGAGAAGAGAAAAAAAATGAAAGAAAAATGAAGAGATGATGGCGAATGAAGGGTGATGGAGTAGGAATGGAGTCACAAAAGAAGAGGAAGTAAAAGGTATAAACTGAAGTAGATGAACAGGGAAGTGAGAGAGAAGTATGCCATAAAATTTAGGTTGCTGTCGTCGTTACCTGTCACATAAAGACCATACAAGAATGCATGTAGTGAACATAGCTATATTTTAATGCTGGGTTGTTAGAGAGAGAGAGAGAGAGAGAGAGAGAGAGAGAGAGAGAGAAGGGAGGGTGAGCTGGTATAATAACTACTGAGTGCCGTCATGTTTATGCATTTATATATTTGGAATACAATATACATGTGTATGTTGATGCAAGTTGTATATATTTAACTATGACATAAAACTGATGTTACAGATACATTGCTGGTGAGTATGACTGTTTGCTGCGACAGACTCTTTTGATATCGCTGCGACATTTACGAGTGTACATTCAGTGTTTGGTTTAACTATGTTTACATATTATCTGTCAAGGTTATTTTCATACTTCCTTAACATAACTATAGTCCAAAACCCTTCAGCGGGAGGATGTCTCTTTTGAGTGTTATCCTTCTGCTTCCTGAAGGTTTCACTGAGCATTTCCACATAAATGATGATGTGATGAGGAACCAAAAGTAACGGAATTGATAGCATACACTCAGCAGAGCTATCATGCACCTTGCTCAGTGGCATGAGACGCAGTCATCCATTCTTCATCTCTGAAGCAAACCCGACTACATACTGCATTTCAGTAACAGATTCATTCCGCTGACTGCCAGGTAATAACAGGTTTCAAATCCTTGCCATGTGCATCGCCGTACACATTTCATCCTTACATTTTGATCCCTTATCAGTTGCAAAAACATAAGGGGATAAAACTGAGTCCGTACAGAAATGCTTTCCAGAAATGCGTACTCGTGTAACTGTGATGATACGATAAATGTATTATTACTATAAGGGAGAGAGTCAGGAGGGGATCATTGCTGGCTGCTGCAAAAGAGAGGACACAGAAGGAAAGAATTACATCAAATATTTAAAAGTGTAACTTCGGTAGTACCCTATGAAGTCTGCGCTTGTAGAACAGACTAAGTGGGATGGTAAGCACACTGTATACCCTAATAAAGCAATACAAATTAAGGATACAGTAAGGAAAAGCAGCCAAGCTAAAACTATAGTCGGTTTCACGGAGTCTGACGCACTGATTTTGCCAGCTGAGGACAGGTAGATCAGGTAACACTGTGCGATGCCCTCGGGCGGTGATTGGTTAATTTCCGTTGTGTTTGAATGTGCATCAAACAGACTTTGTATTCCAACCAAGGCATCATTTATTTGTAAAATTCCTGATTATACAGATACAAATTAAAGCAATGATATCTTTAATGATAAATATGTGCCTTTTAAATTACTAGAGATAAACCTGAACGACAGTGATAACAAGACTAAGTAAAGTCGCAGTTGGACGCATTCGGACAACAGTCAGCCACTGATTCACTTCATTATGTTTGATTTCGTTCACATTGCACGAAGTTTTATTATAACAGCAGTATTCAACTATTATTTGTTCATGGAGTTTGCTTTTATCTTACTTTCCTTTCTTCCAGCATTAACAAAAATTCGGTTCATTCTACAGTGATGTAATCCATTACTTTCCCGGCTCCTCTCTGTCGAGGGGACAGAGATATGCTTGAGGGAGGGTGCATGGTGGCCAGGGATAGGGTGTCCGGCTGTCTGTCTGTATGTCTGTCTCTTTTGATACTTATGAATATGTTCAGGAAAATCAAACATCAAACTTATTAGTGTAAGAAATAATTTTACTGACTTTGACTATGAGTACAAACAAATGTAGATTTTTAAAGTTATTGTTATCTATGATGGTAATGGAAATGTGTATGTACACTATATATATTGAGAATAGCATGTATTGGCCCCAGTGGTGTGTGTGTGTGTGTGTGTGTGTGTGTGTGTGCTCACGCAAATCATAATTATTAGAAGATAAGCTAAGCGTATCTAGGGTAAGGTTGTATGGACATTTCTACAAATCGGGGAGGCGTGGCTCAATCGGTAGAGAGGTGGCCTGCCGACCTACCGGACCCAGGTTCAAATCTTCGCTGGGGCAAGGAACAGTTTAAGGATTTGAATTTCATGTGAAGCAGACTTTACCGATCTACCAGAAGACCCGCCGACACTTAAAAATACCCCAGCTAATATCAATACACCAGTCCTGTATGAGACAGCCCTAGCATGTATTCGATATGGATGGTGAGTGTTAGCGCCGAAGTGGTGACATGTAGAGGTGTATGATATGTAGGAGTACTACTGGGCCTTTGGAGCAGGCTGTGAAGCCTATGCCCAGAGTCAAGCACATAAAAAAAAAAAAAAAAAAGTAGGTGGGGTAATGGAAGGCATGGTGTAGACTGTAGACTGTGACACTGTAGTAGTGGTGGGAAATACATTCGAGCCTTCACAGGACCTCGGAACCACCTCGCTATGAACGTCCAAATTCCCGCCACAGTTGCTAACTGTGTCCGTATGCATCCAGTCGCGACTTTACTTAGTTTTGTTATCAATGTCGTTAAGGTTTATCTCTGATAATTTAAAAGGCACATAGGCCAATTTATCATTAAAGATATTATTGCTTTAATGTGTATCTGTATAATCAGGAATTTTACAAATAAATGAGGGTCTTGGTTGGAATACAAAGTCAGTTTGGTGCACATTCAAACACAAAGGAAATTAACCAATCACCGCCCGAGGGCATCGCACAGTGTTACCTGATCTACCTGTCCTCAGCTGGGAAAATCAGTGCGTCAGATTCCGTGAAACCGAATATAGTGTTTTCAAGACTAGCTGGTAAATATGAAGCCTTCGACTGTAGGAAAGAGTAAATAGAAGGGAAGGAATACAAAGTAACAAAGAAAAAACTAGTGTGGCGGAAATATGGAAGCAGTGAAGGACGGAATATAAATTACAGCAATTGTAGAGAAAGTTGGTTGCGGCGACTGGAGGTTTTGTGAATAAGAAAAGTAGACGAGAGGGTGGAAATAAAATGAAATAAAAAGATTCTGACAACAGTAAACGTAAAAACATAATCTGAAAGAAAATATGTATCTCATGGTTGTAGAACAGAGTAAGTTGAAGGTAAAGATTATAATGGAATAGGAAATATCATGTAAAAAGAAGGAACAAAATTTGCTAAGAGAAAACTGGTAAAGCTATCAGCGCCAAAATACTGACTGCACCTTTCAAAGCAACAATAACAGGTGCAAAAATGCAGAAAAAAAAAATGTCAGTGTTGGAAGAAAGTGACATGACAGTGAACTCAAATGGGGAGCAAAAAATTGTTGTGACTCAAGAGAAAAACACGTTGGAAAAACAAAATTAAGACTGATGAGGAGAAGGAAGGAATGAGCAAGGCATGGGAGATGTTGACCAAGAGAAGAATCAGTAGGATGTTAAGTGAGATGAATAATACTCTTACTTCATTCCCCCTTCAGCCTTCCCCGTCAAGACCACCAGCCCCCAGTTTTCTTCCTTTCCCCCTCCCATATATTATCACCACCACCTCTTCCTCTCCATACCTCATCCCCTTACTACCAATGTCACCACATTCTTTTCCCCTGTCTCCCTCCCTTCCCTTTCCATCAAACTTGCAGCTCCCATCCGCTCCCTTTCCTCTCACTATCCACCTCACCTCCTCGTCGTCGTCCTCCTCCTCCTCCTCCGCATCACTGTACTTGCCGCACATTTCACAGCTTTCTCGTATTGTGTTCACTCTTCTATCGCTATATTATCCATAACAGTTATAGGTGTGCGCTGCATTACATCACTGATGCATTTTTGTCTATTTCTTTTTATTTCCATGATGCTAATAAGGTTTGGGTCAGCCATTCGCTTGTCCTTTTGATTATTTAAATTTGAATTTTATTGGGAGTTACATATATTTTTTTCATTCTTTTCTGTCGGTAGTTTCCTTTAGTTAGTTGTTTTTCTTATTCGGTATAAATATATGTTCTTGAATAGGAACATTCTACTTACAGGTACTTGTGAACAGTGCAGTTTAGAATTCCACAACTTTCACTAACGCCTTCAATGAAAGAGATCTTTCATAATCTGAAAAGAAATATGTGGATGTTAAGAGAACAAAATATGTCTTCACTGTAATGCTACAAAATTTTCGCATTCTTTTCTCCTGTAAAATCTAAAAATGGCCACCAGTTAAACTTTAATTTTTCCATTGATGTTTGATTTGGTTCGTTCACCTTCCATTTTCGTTTTTTTTCATCTCGCGCCCCACATTCACCCTCTCCCACATATTTTTTCTCTTTCAATATTTGCAGGGTTCTCGCGCTTCCACTCAACTTTTAAATGTGTGTGTGTGTGTGTCCCTAAATAATATTGTATAAAGACACGTAATTTGCCATGGAAAGTGACTGTCGTATAAGACTGTCTTACTGTCTTACCTAAACATACTGGTCCAATCATCAAAGTCACATTAATTAACACCGGGACAACACAACTCTGTAGGTGATATTGCTGCCAAGGACTATTGCTACAATTGCTTCTTTCACACACACATTTAGCACGAAATATTATTATGTTACCAGACACTCTAGCAATATCCCTAAACAGTTTATATTTGCATATGTCTTGGAAGAATTCATTGAGCCAGTTAGACGAAGTCGATGGTCATTGTTTTTGTACGAAGTGTACAGTATGTGTGTGTCTGTCTGTGTCGAAAACTCAAATCTATTGATTGAGAAGGAAATGTTATTAATAAAAGCTGTTTAGGGTCATAGGTAGACGAAGTCGATGGTCATTATTTTTGTACGGAATGTATGTGTGTGTCTGTGTTGAAAACTCAGATATCAGAAAGTGTTGATTGTAAATGAAAATGTTTAAATAAAAGTTGTTTAGAATCACAACTTGAGTTCACATGCCACTCAACCAGCACTGGGAGTCATCCAGGACTGATACATAATTGTCAAGTATTCATCTAACAGTATTAAAACAGTCTGCCTGGCTTACAGACGACGGGTAGTCTTGTATTTATGTCATTAATGCAATATAGAGTATCTACATGTAAAGACTGCAAATAAGGTCTTCATGTTAATACCTTCACTATTCACAACTCTTTTATAAGCAATGTCAATAACCCTCCTATACTTTTTTTTTTTTTTTTTTTTTGCTGGTGTTGTGTGTGAGCAGATGAGAGGTGAGGTGAGGTGAGGTGAGGGAGACAAAGTTATAGGACGTGTTATCACAACCAGTGAGACAGGTGGCACGTAACGCTTCAGGTGATTATGAGGAAAATATAGGATGCTAACAGGATGGTAGGCAGGGGTCCACTCTCTCCTTTCCCCACTGTGTCCATGTAGGCTATATATACGAGTATATATACCAGTGTTTGCCATCAAAAATTACCAGGACCTATCGATGAGCGTTGCCGTAGATAGACTTAGAAAGATAGGGAGGTTGGTTGTAAATCATCGAAGCACCGCCAGTATAAAGTCGTGAGGCGCCGTATGGCTTGAACTTGCCGCTGCTTAGTATAATGGTGTGTCGTCGACTAGAGTGAATAGGTAGGTCTCTCTCTCATTTACACCTTCCCCTTCTGTGTATTATAAGCGAGGTGTTATAGAGCACTCTTGGGGTACGGAGTTTATTGTACACAGTTATAATGAAGTGTGATTGACAGAGTAACGTAGCGTGACGGCAAAACCTCGTAGCTGACCCTGTCTGCTGCCTTTTGCCCTGGATGGTATTCTCGAGCTCTCTCTAACCCCTTCCGACCTGAAGGGCATCTCCCCGACATTATATACACCTCGGAAAGGATGTGTGTGTGTGATGTAGTGTCTGGTAGATTTCCATTCTGGACTACAAAGAGATTGTTTGAGATACATCATATGTTAAGACATTCTTGATGGTCTAGGACAAGATTGTGGATATTCATTTTGTGAACTGACATTCCTAGTGAGAAGCTGTGTGTGTCTCCAGAAGACACTGCACCGTGCACATTGTGATATGAGATATATACTAGTGCCTATATAATGCCTACATACAGTAGGCTATCTCTCAGTCACGCAAAGCTGTCGTACCTACGACAGTAAATATTGTCATAACATATTAATGTATATTATATACATATTACAATCAACTTGTAGGCTAATTAAGTGAAATACTTAATATGGTAAGAGCAACATAACTGAAGGCATATTGTACCGTAATAGCAGTTACATCGTGTTAATGCAATTGTAGTTACGCTGTGTAAATGCAACTGTTACGCAAGTGTGGCTGTAACATAACAATGTTTTAATATGAAATTGCTGGAAATATAATCTTGTTCGATCCATGCCTTTTTTATTTTAATATTCTACATTTGTTTTTTGTAGGCTGTAAAAATCACAAATCCTCCTAGTATGGTTTCGTGTTTCTAGGGTATACTGAGAACTATGAATACTAAACACAGGGGATAAGAGAGTCAATCCTCCAGCTTCCGTAGCTGGTCCAGGATGAGTTCCCTGTTTCAGCCCCTAATACTCCTTAGGTAACTCCGATAGCTGACAAATAATTATCCTGACCTGCTCTTGAACATATTTATGGGGTTTTCATAACTCTTTCTGGGAGCCTTTTCCATTCACTGATAACGTCGTTATTGAAGAAATAGTTGGTAACTTCTAAGGTGACTCTATGTTCTGGCAGTTTATAGTTATGCACACGTTTGTGTGTGTATGAGAGAGAGAGAGAGAGAGAGAGAGAGAGAGAGAGAGAGAGAGAGAGAGAGAGAGATTCATTGGTGTGAGGGTGCAGCAGTAATCAGTTTGGATGCAGCTTGGAATTCTTTTATTTTCCGACACTATGGCCAACCGGAAACTCTTGCGGTGATTAATTGTTTTAATTAAATTGTCCTCTGTTCTGCTCGGCTCTGCTTTCACGCTGTTGTACAGGCTGTTGGGGTTGTTATTATTATTGCTGTTGTTGTTACTCAAGCTATCTCAGGGTAAATGACACTATAAACACACGGCTACAATATTCTTATTTATTGTATATATATATAAGGGGAATGGTGTATATAAAACATATTCAAAAAGTCTGTGTATATATTTATCTATTGCCAAACGCCTTAATCCCGTAAGGGGTGGTCACAAGCAAATCGCCTCCATATCGCCCGGTTCCCCGCCATTTTACTGACCTGCTCCCACCCAACACGGCCCTCTCTCATATACCTCTCCAATCCATCCCTCCATCTCATCCTGGGCCACCCCCTCCCTCTCCCCCCTCCATCTTACATACACTCTCCTCGTTAGTTTCACGCTCTTCAAAAAGTCTCTGCTACAAATTCTCCAGTTTAATGAATGATCATTATCAAAAAATGGCAGTTCTGAAAATTGCCCATGGAACACCATCTCCTGTGGTAAAAGGCTAACATTTAGCCACACTAACTTCATGTTAGGTTTTCAACTCAGTTCCTCTTATAAGCATACTGTACATACCTAAATTGATAAGAGGGTTTTCAATTTTACCTTACTTTTGAAATGGGTGAGCTTAGGTCATTTCCCATTCTTGCACTGAACCATACAGTTATGTGCAATACGTCAGGCAAGCTTTCCGAAATATCACAGCTTCTTCTTCCATACGACCAGTGTGGTAATAATGAGGGAAATTATTGAATCAGTTTTCTAGGTAACAATGGAATATTATCAGGCAATATTTTGTAATTCACTGTGGGCTAGTTTACTGTGGCCATCAATGTGAAGGGCAGGTGTCTGGAGTGAGTGTACAGTGGCAGGTAAAGAGTTATTGGCTTGTATACTGAGGCCAACAACGTAATGGACAGGTGTCAGGGAATCCTGGTGTTGTCCTTGGAGCCTTAGCGCCTTCCCTCTCACCAGAAGACGGTTTTATTCATTAGGGCAGTGTTTTGAAACTGGATGGGTTTCACCACCAATACAAACGAGACGTGTGTGTGTGTGTGTGTGTGTGGTGTGTGTGTGTGTGTGTGTGTGTGTGTGTGTGTGTGTGTGTGTGTGTGTGTGTGTGTGTGTGTGTGTGTGTGTGTGTGTGTGTGTGTGTGTGTGTGTGTGTGTGTGTGTGTGTGTGTGTGTATGTGTGTGTGTGACAGATAGACAGGCAGAAAAACAGAATTGTAACTGCCATAGGCATAGCGCTTGCCGGATGGATCATGTTATGTCTGCTTAGTTTTCACCAGCATGTGGACAGTAGAGCGCTTGCCGAATGGATCCGATTATATCTGCTTAGTTTTCACCGGCGCGTAAGTAGCCATTCGCCAAAACTTTTCGTGCTTCATTGCTAATCATAGGATGGGTTTAGGAAGCTAAAAACTGCATTGTCAGATGCGCCAGACGTTTCTCTTCAATTTGATATGAAGAAAACTCGATTGTCGACATTTGAAAAAAATGGTGCCTGGGCCGGCCACTGGGTTCCGACGATTTCCGGATCAACGGCCACTGAGGGGTTTCAACCCCCCACCCAGCCCAGGGCCTTTGAACGATTTTTATTAAAAACAATTGGCTTACAGGGTTTATGGATATCTGCCCTCCGATTTTTTTTTTTTTTTTTTCAGAACGATTGACGCAACATTGTGACCTGTAGAGAGCAGACAAACAAACAGACAGACAGACAAACATATGGATCTGACCAACAGGTTTGCCGAATCTTTCGATTCCAGCAAGCAGCAAGACAATTTTCCCAGAAGCTAAAGCTTCTGTGTGTGTGTGTGTGTGTGTGTGTGTGTGTGTGTGTGTGTGTGTGTGTGTGTGTGTGTCTGTCTGTCTGTCTGTGTGTGTGTGTGTGTGTGTGTGTGTGTGTGTGTGTGTGTGTGTGTGTGTGTGTGTGTGTGTGTGTGTGTGTTAGGCTGTTCGCTTGAGTGAAACAGAGGTAATTCTGTTATTGTAATTTTGTGCAGTCGGGTGTACAATCCAGGTGCTGAGTGATGGTGGCTGTGGTGTGATGGTGTTGTGGTGGTAGTGGTGTAGTTGTAGTAGTAGTAATATTTTGGTTGCAGGAGTCGTATAGTTATGATTGTGTGGTAGTGGTGGTAGTTTGGCAGTAGGATTGTTAACGTGGGGTAGTACCAGTCCTGTTGTTGTAATGGTGGTGATGTTAGTACTCGTATGTTAGTGGCGATGGTGGTAGTGTAGTGGTGTAGTATGGTAATATTGTGCTAGTGTGGTGGTGCTGGCGTTCATTCATGGTGGTAGGTGATATACAGTAGTAGTGTGGTACTGGAGGTGGTTCTATAATGGGTAGTGGTGGTAACAGGTATGGAGGTAGTAATATTGCCAGTGATGGTAATGGTGATATTACAGTGAGTTTTGAAAGTATAAAATGACTAGTGGTAACTTCAACAGTGATGGGAGATGTGACGGTAATGTTGTCAGCTATCATAGTGACATTGTTGGCACATATAAATATATTGGCATAGGATGGTCGCAGTAAGGATGGTTCTGAACACATCTCACAGCATCCAGTCTCGTCAGACATTTTTGCAGTGATGTAGCCGCCAGCAAATGTGAAATCAACCATGCTGTATAAAATTATATTCCCTCTGTGGAATTTATAACACGTGTTTTCCATGCACGTTATTGCTTTATTGATATGATTTTTTTTTCCAGTTAACGCTAAACGAAAAAAAAAAAAAAAATTAGGAGACACCACTGACTGAATGGATGAGAGACAGTCTACATTAATCCCTTGAATCAGGTCACGTTTTATTACTATATTTTATTCTTGCTGTCTTCATAGGACTATGTTCAACTTGGGAATGGTGCTTAACAAATTAGGGAAAAATGAAGGCTATATTCATCCCCTCCAGTCTAAAATGTCACTTCTAAGTAAATCATCTGATGTTAGCATGAAACAGAGTCTTCAGTACGAAAGCTCGTTCTAAGGTAAATATTATCATCTAGTGGTAGCAAGTTCTGACTTTAAAAGCCATTGCTTTATATAGAATGTAATCCACTCAATGATAAAGACTTTTTTCCAGTTAAAATAAAACCCTCTGAAAGCAGGAAGAACAGATTGCAAGAAAAAAATATGAAGCTGAAAGTTAACGTCTTCAGTACGAGACCTTCCTCGTATGCTGTTTATATTCGTCTGGCGGTAACAAGAATATACATATAATAATATAAGGGACGTCATCGCAATGAAGGGTTTAATACGCACTTCGTTATGCTGTATGATAATCAATCTTGTATTTGTCATGATATTCATACTGCCATTTCACACATTCACTCTGATTGCAGTTCTCTCTTGACGATGATGATGACAATGATGATGATGACGTATACTAGCTCGGTACTGACAACTGGTGACGTGCTTTTGCTCATTTAATGTACACTGATAATTTAGTACTGAATACACAAGGAGGGGTAAACAGGAAAGAACTGGATATATTAATAGTGACACAATACCCCTTTTATTGCACTGCATCTATTTCACACTTACGTTATGTCCATTAGGCTACCTTCGTCCCTGACGCTTTATATAAATAAGAATCATCCATGAGCAGAAACGGTTTAGAAATCTTTACCAGCAGAGGAAAGTGAGTGGCAGAACGGATGAAATATAAGGTAATGTTTGTCCCAGACTGTAAGGTACATTGACTTACTAGAGGGTACATTTCAAGGTGCAAGTCAGTGTAAATATGAGCATTATTTTTTTTTTTTTAACTTTAACAGTTCCCTTGAGGTCCTTGCATGAATCGTGACTAAAACATACATCACTGAAGTGTGAAAGGTGAAGGAATTGCAAGTGTTGCCTTAGGGACTTTGTACACGATGTAAGATAGGATGCTCTCGTGTTCTGCTCCCCTTTTTATACGTCCAGGGGTCATTAAATGAGGAAATGCCTCCTGTCACCTAACAGAACCTCAACATATTTTTCTTTTATTTTTCCTAAGCTAAACTAAGCCAACCCAGGCCAGCTGAACCCAACCAAACTTAGCCTTAATGAAGCCATTCAAACCTAACCTTTCCTAACCCTACCTTAATTTTCCATACTCAGCATAACCCAGACTAACAGGACAAACTACCCTAACCAATCATTATCCAACCTTTCCTGCTTTAATCATTTCTACTTGTCATGAATCTTGGAATGACATAAAGTAGCCAGTAACCAGTGCAATGAGGCAAAGGGCTGGTTAAATAATAGCCAGGCAATCATATTAACGCCCACACGAACACCCATTTCACAGCAACGCCTCGATACCTCGATATAACAGCACCATTATGTGAATGAGTCTCAATTTGGTGATGCTGATGCTGTTTTGATGGTGGTGGTAATTGGCTGGAAAGGCCGAAATTGCCTTGGTATTATCTGGTTGGGAGAAAGTACTGAGGAGGGGGTGGTTAATGAGAGAGAGAGAGAGAGAGAGAGAGAGAGAGAGAGAGAGAGAGAGAGAGAGAGAGAGAGAGACCTCATGCTTGACCACTAAATTACAGAGTTTGGGCTTCACACAGTTCCAGGAGCTTACGCTGACATGGGTTCTGGGAATGAGGGGTGGGGCCAGATAAAAGAGGAAGAAGGAGAGGGAAAGGTGTGGAAGAGGGGAAGGGAGAGGGGAGAAGTGGGCGTGCGGGAAATATTGGAATGGAAAGAATGAGAGTGGAGGGGTGGTAAGAGAGAAAATGATGGATGAAAATGAAGCGTAGAAGAAAGGGAGGAAAAGGGTCGAGGAAATCGGAAGAAGAAAGGAAAAGAAAAGTGGGATGGGAGGACAGGAAAGAAAGAGGAAAAAGGAATGAATGAAAGGAATATACAACGGGAAACGAATGGAAGGAAGGGAGAAGGGCAAGAGAAGGAAGAATGAGAGAGGTAGGAAGAGGGCGAAAGGGAGAGAAGAGATGGCTAATATAGGGTGAGAGAAATGCAAGAAAATTAACAGAAGAAAGAAGAAAATGGACTTAACTAGCTACGAAGAGGAGAAAGGAGAAGAAATGAGGAGGATGAGGAGAACAGGGGGAAATTGGAGGAGAATGAGGGGAGATTCCTTGTCATTTAAATAAGATAGGTGCACAGAAGATATGGGTAACTAAACTGATTTGCTTTCAAGTTCTCTATGAAGAGAGAGCAAGAGAGAAATAGGTATAATTATCATTCACATAGTACTGAGGACTCAGTGTGTATACATCCAACAGTTGTGTGTTCTTTACGAGAACAACGACAACACCTGGTGCAGCAGATAAAGAACAACATCAACAATAACAACGCAAAGCAACAAAAACACCATCAGTGTCATCATAAGCACAACCAACACCATCATTATCCAAAAGAACAACAGCGTCAAAAACAGCACCCCCAATCACCACCACCAAAAATTTCTACGAATAACTACAATAACCTCAAGAAACCATAATTAGCACCACATGCACAGCAGTATCCATGCACAAAGGCTTAGCATAGTAAAATCCTCCGTCCCAGGGTGGGAGTGGCGGCTATTTGGTATTCACGTCAAGGCGAGAAATCTGTTTTACAACTTTTCACCCCAAATTTCATCACCATTCTGAAAATATTCCGCTGCAAACTATCTAGGTGAAATTATGGGTGATGGAAATTTGGTGGGTGAACCACGACGTAAATACCAGAGTGTTGTTTTGGTGGCGAAGTGTGGTATGCTACGGGTGTGATGGTGTGGCCACAATGTTTCGGAGGTGGGAGCTTAAGACACCACCTTTATAAAGATACACTGAGTTTTGTTCAGAATGACTAGAATATATTTATATTTAAAGGACGAAAATTGACTGCTCCTACAACTTTATTACCAAATCTTGATTACATGAAATTCTATGAGTTTTAGGTATGTTGTTGGAATGAGTCTTCTTGGTTGTTAATTAAAGCGAACCTTCAGTCCAATTGTACTTGACCATTACCAGAACTGAAGGGGATTAGAAATCCTCGTAAGTGTAGAAATAAAGCGTTGCAGTATCTTCATACTGACAGAGTTTAAAAAGAGATAGTAGAACGCAAGCTGCACCAAACGATCAATGTTTCGTATATAAGGAAGGTCATGTGGTCCAAACAAAGTTAAAGGAGAATTCTGCACCAGCTGTGACTCTTAACACGCTCAGGCTTCTATAACTCAGTTTCAGCTAAATCAATGGGAGTTAGCTGTCAATGAATTCTGGTGTTGTCCCGTTTATGAGAGACATAAGTTTGTGGACATTTGCTCCATGACAGATATGATTTGTGCGGGGGTGTGGTGCAGAATTGAACTTTTACGTGAGAGTTTGAAGTAACCGTTAGATGTCCAGAGATTAACTGTCCAAACATTGAGTGAGACAGTACCTATCTGTATGAAAAGTAAAGTTTATTCTTCACGCGTGCTTTGAAACTGTGTGGCCAGTTTGTTACGATGTGGCAGTTAAACATTGACATCAAAGACGGAAAAAAAAAAAAAAAAAAAAAGATAAAAGTCTTCTACATGCTAAAATAGGATAAGTGAGATGAATGTGCAGTGCTACATTTAGAAAGAGAATAACATTTACAGATTCAAGAAGACGCTTGGACGTTGAGTGTTAGTGAGATGATGTACACAGGAAGGTTGAGGTGGTGTGTATCTTTGGGGAGAATGGCTGAGAGTAATTTGGTTAAACACTGAACAGAGCAGCGTGAAAGGGACAGCCTCTGTGAGTAACCCAAGAGAATCATGGGTTGAGGACTAAGAGGAAACCCTAGTGTTGGCAGAATTGGCCAGAATATTGTTAGACTGCGCAGCTTGGAAACAGCCATCAGGCAAATCACAGCAAACTCTGTATAAATGTGTGTAATCTAGAATTCGGGGATCATGACGAGGATAGTGTAAAGAGTGTATTATATGTAGTGGTCATAACAAAGTGTGTGTGTGTGTGTGTGTGTGTGTGTGTGTGTGTGTGTGTGTGTGTGTGTGTGTGTGTGTTAGTGATGAATGTCAAGTCTACATCTGCATCCATATCCACGGAGCAAATACACTCTCACCTATAGGTGAGGATCATGCAGATTGTATGATAGTCACAAATATTTTTTGGAGCGTGTTTATGGATAACTAATTCATTTTCACACCCACTCCATCTTGCACTCTCACTCACTCTCGTACCTAGTTTCAGTCACTCAGCTCACTTTCACTTACTCAGTTCACTTTGACTTACTCATGCATTCTCACACTCATATTCCCACTGTAGCTGTTACTCGCGTACTCAAGCATTCACCCACTCACCACCACACGGTTTATTGTTCAGTCCATCACACTCTATAAATCAATCACATCAAATATAGTTACTTTCATATGGAGCTGCTCATGTCATAAAAAACTTTGTAGTTACTTGTAGAGAAGTTATATATATTAGACTTGTGGACGAGCGGTTGTTATACTTGAGTTTTTTGTACGTTGATAATCTTGGTTCCCTTTGTCTTGCAATGACAGGAGAGGTAAAGAATAGTATGGGACTATTTTTATTTGTCTTGGAAATATTAACAAGTCTCACACACGCGTGAAGTTAGAGTCCCGCGAGCTACCTCCTGTCTCGCTCTCTCTATCTCTCTCTCCATGTTGCTAAGCCTTTCTCCCCACTACCTGCCGATTCTATGGCCTCTCTTCTTCTGAGCTCTCTTTCCTAAATTCTGGTGAAACAGGAGTCGTGTCACGTGTGTTCCCTGTGGTTGGAAAGTTCTAGAAGCCTGTGTGTGAGTATGTGTGTATGTGTGTGTATGGTCACTAGGCTTTGTTAACCTGGTTTATCGCTGACAAAATAACTGCGTCATCTCCTGACTGGCTACTTCGTAATCTGTCGGCGCTTTTCCTCAGTGTAACTTGCAAGATCATTTCCCATTCCCAGGCTCGCATAGAGCTGTCTATCTGTCTATTTATCTATCTATCTATTATGATTTGTAAATATAATATGGAGTCCTAACATATGCTCGGCACACGCAGCTGGAGGTCCTCCGACAGCAATTATCATTGACATATGCTAATCTATTAGTACATAATATTGATTATAATATTGTATACATATAATATTCATAGTAAATTGCAATGATTCAATAATATTACATTTTAAACAAGTTGTATACATATTTGAATAAATGCAATGGTTGTTGTATGACACTTTGTAAGACGTGCATGTACAACAGACGTACGCATATAATTGTGCAATGGCAATACTGCTAGGTTACACATTACATATTGAGTTATCCCTTTAGTAATGTCTAATATTTCACCTAACTTGTAAGATGATTCTGGTAATACAGAATTGTGGTATAATGGTATGACTTTACATAATATTGTAGTAATATTGTGGTAATACATAATTGTAATATTTTATGAATCGTTACATAATGCTGTGGTAATGCAAAATTGTGTTGGCCTTATAATTGTAGTTACATTTTGTTAATGCAACTGTTACATAAGTGTCTTGACCTTATAATTGTAGTTAAAGTTACATAAAAGTTACATCTTGTTAATGCAACTGTTACATAATTGGCAAAGTGTAACATAATGCAATCGTTTGTCGTTACATAATTGTTACATATCGTTTGTAGTTACATGATTGTAGTTAAAGTTACATAAAAGTTACATCTTGTTAATGCAACTGTTACATAAATGGTACATATTGTTTGTAGTTACATAATTATAGCAAGTGTAACATAATGCAATCGTTTGTCTGTTTTTTAGTTCCTAAAAAGAGACAGGCCAGAGAAAGGGATGGGGGATGGAGTTATCCCCGTACCCTGAAGATTGGGTCTATGAATGTGCGTGGATGTAGTACAATTGAGGCTAAAAGGGAGGAGATTGGAAGAATGTTTGTGAGAAGAAAGTTGGATGTGTTAGCTTTGAGTGAAACGAAGATGAAAGGGAAGGGTGAGTCTATGTTTGGAAGTGTGAATGGAAGATTGTCAGGTGTTGATAGAGGAAGGGCAAGAGAAGGTGTGGCCTTGTTAGTGAGTCCGGAAGTACAGCAGTGTGTGATTGAATGGAAGGAGGTGTTATCGAGACTGATGTGGGTGAAAGCGAAATTTGAACGTGAGTTGTGGGTGTTTGTGAGTGCATATGGGCCTGGTAGTGAAAGGGATGAAGAAGAGAGGGAGTCTTTCTGGAATGATGTTGATGAGTGTCTGCAGAGTTTTGGAGCGAATGTGAATGTGGTAATGATGGGAGATCTGAATGCTAGAGTGGGAAATGTAGCAGTTGAAGGTGTAGTTGGTATGCATGGTGTGCCTGGAAGAAATGAAAATGGGGAACGAATGATAGCGATGTGTGTTGAGCGAGAGATGTTGATTGGAAATACGCTGTTTGAGAAGAAAGATATTTATAAGTATACATGGGTGAGACAGGAGAGTGGAAGGGTTGTTGATAGAGCTTTGATGGACTATGTGGTTGTGTCTAGGAATGTAATAGGAAGATAGTTGGATGTGCGAGTTCTGAGAGGGGAGGGTGGAGGTATGTCTGACCACTACCTGGTGGAGGGAAAGTTAAGAGTGGCTAAGAGATGGGTGAGAGCTAGGAGGGTTAGGTGTGTCAGGGAGGATTTGAAAGTGAGTGAGTTGGATAAAAGAGAGAAAAAGATAGAGTATCAGGAGAAATTGAAAGATGAGTGGAACGCACTGAAAGATCAGGAAAATGGCAGTGTGGAGGAGGAATGGCAGTTGTTTAAGAGTGCTGTGGTGGGGCATGCAGAAGAGGTGTGTGGTGTGAGACGTGTGGGTGGTGGTGTAAGAAAAGGAAGTGAATGGTGGTGCGAGGAAGTAAGTATGGCTGTGGCTGAGAAGAGACGTGCATATGAAGTGTGGCTACAGAGGAAGGATGAGATGTCATATGAAAGGTATAAGGAAAAGAGGAATTGGGCGAGAAGGGCTGTGCGTGATGCCAAAGTGGCAGCAGATGAGAGGTGGGGTAGGCGGCTTACAGAGAATTTTCAACAGAATAAGAAAATGTTTTGAAGGAGGTGAAAAGGGTGTGAAAGGGAGAGTCTGGGAAGGAAGAACGAGTAAAAGCAGAGGATGGAAGGATGTTAATTGAGATGGATGCAGTAAGGAAGAGATGGGCAGAGTATTTTGAAAGATTGTTAAATGTAGAGGAGGAGAGGGTGGCTGAGATTGTGGCAGATGGAAGGGTGCAAGGAATAAATGTGTTGGGAGAGTTGAATGATTCTTTGATCACGAAGGAGGAAGTGGAGAAGGCAGTAAAGGAGATGAAAACAGGGAAAGCTGCAGGTATGGATGGGTGTGCCGTGGAATGCCTGAAAGGTGGTGGAGTGACTCTTTTTGACTGGTTAGTAAGATTGTTGAATGTGTGCTTTGTGAAAGGTATGGTGCCAATTGACTGGGCAAGTGCTTGTGTGGTCCTTTTGTCTAAAGGCAAGGGTGATAAGTATGAATGTACTAGCTTTAGGGGTATAAGTCTGTTGAGTGTTGTAGGTAAGGTTTATGGTGGAGTGTTAATTATGAGAGTTAGAGAGGGTACAGAGGGAGTGATTGGTGAAGAGCAGTGTGGCTTCAGGAGAGGGAGGGGATGCGTGGATCAGGTGTTTGCTGTGAGACAGGTGTGTGAAAAGTATTTAGCGAAAGGCAAGGATGTGTTTTGGGCATTCATGGATTTAGAGAAAGCGTATAATAGAATTGATAGGGAGGCTTTGTGGACTGTTTTAAGATTGTATGGACTTGATGGTAGGTTACTAAAAGGGGTGAAAAGTTTTTATGTAAATAGTAGAGCGTGTGTAAGACTGGGAAATGCTGTGAGTGACTGGTTTCCCGTGAGAGTGGGGCTGCGACGGGGATGTGTGATGTCGCCGTGGTTGTTTAATATTTACATAGATGGTGTTGTAAGGGAGGTGAATGCAAGAGTTTTAGGTGGAGGTCTGAGTCTGGTGAATGTTGATGGTGGAGAGTGGAATCTGAAGCAGCTGCTGTTTGCAGATGAAACTGCACTTGTGGCTGATTCAGAGGAGAGATTGAGACGGTTGGTAGAGGAGTTTGGAAGGGTGTGTGAAAGGAGGAAATTGAAAGTAAATGAGAATAAGAGTAAAGTGATGAAGTGTACGAGGTTGGTAGATGGTAGGGGGCTGAATATAGCTTTGAATGGCGAGTTGCTTGAGGAGGTAGAGTGTTTTAAATGTCTAGGGTCACATGTTGCTGTGGATGGAAGAATAGATGCAGAAGTGAAGTTTAGAATAAATGAAGTAGGAAAGTTGCTGGGAGGAATGAAAAAAGTGTTAAGATGTCGTTCACTTAGAATGGATGTAAAGAGAAAGTTGTATGAGGGTGTTGTGGTACCGACTGCGTTATATGGGGCTGAAACATGGAATATGGGTGTAGCTGAGAGGAAAAGTGTGAATGTAATGGAGATGAGGTGTCTGAGGAGTATGTGTGGAGTGACGCGTATGGATCGAGTGCGAAATGATGAAGTGCGAAGGAGAACTGGAGTTGTTCGGGAGATGGCTGGTAGAGTTGAGCAGAGGGTGTTGCGATGGTTTGGGCATATGGAGAGAATGGATAATGAGCGATTGGTGAAAAAGATAACTAGATCTGATGTGAGAGGTGTAAGGCTGAGAGGAAGACCACGAATAGGATGGATGGACAGTGTGAAGAGAGCACTGGATGCGAGAGGGATGTCTGTTGAGCAAGGAAGAGTGGCTGTGCGTGACAGAAATAAATGGAGAGAAATTGTGAATGAATAAGTGATGACGCAGCCCTGAGGGGATATTCTCCCGTATTTGGTCTGATCAGCTAGTCAGGTCAAGTGCGGGTAAGGGGATGGGTCTGTTATGATGTGGCAAGGGTAAACCAGCTCTGCTGTCGGGCCCTGCTGCGGATGTTACTGATTGCATTGCGCAGTTGACCCTTGTGCGGTGTGGTGCGGTGAGGATCTGTCCGTTCTTCCCTTGGGGCAAAGATGCGAATGAATGTGTTTGAATGGATGAGTAAATGGGGAGTGTGTTGTCCTGTCTCGGCTACCTCCCTTTCCTTGGGGGAAGCAGCCTAGGTATATAGATAGATAGATCGTTTGTAGTTACATAATTGTAGTTAAAGTTACATAAAAGTTACATCTTGTTAATGCAACTGTTACATAAATGGTACATACTGTTTGTAGTTACATAATTGTAGCAAGTGTAACATAATGCAATCGTTTGTCGTTACATAATTGTTACATATCGTTTGTAGTTACTCACACTTTCACGTATTTACTCTTACACTCGTCCATTCTCAGTGTCTCACAAATATTCCATCGCACTCAGTTCCTCATTCTCATTCATTCACTTATACTTGCATCAACTTTCGTATACAAATTAATTCTCCTAACTTATTTTCTACCATTCTGACCTCCGCTCTCTTTGACATTTTTTAATTCAAGCTCTCACACTATCGCATTTACTCTCCCATATTCTCATTCATTGTCACCTACACGCTCTCCCTCACTTCCATTCACTTGTACTCAGTTACTCAGGCCTGTTATCATTCTTACTCCCACAAATTAACTCAGTCATACCACACACTCACTCATAGTCAGTTACCCATACTCACATCATTTGCTGTTTCACCTGTTCTATCATTTACTCATCAAATTCTGCTTTATGCCTACTAATAATCATACTCTTACTCTCTTCCATGTATACAAAGTATTGCAGATTTAGGTGTACCGTTGTCACTTCTTGTAATATCAGGTTCGTGAGGCTGCACATATGGTTAATTCAGAGTTGTAGGTGCCTTTACATCAATTTTAAGTGTTCAGTTGTTTCGTTATTTTTTGCACAAATTATAGTATAAAGATAAAATTCTTGTGGCATATAAGAAGAGAGTATTATTATCATAATGAGAGAGCGCAGGTTTGGAAAAACACCAAGATATTTATGAAGGTTTCTGAAGCATGTGTTATGAAAAGAACACTTCGAAACTTTCTCCGGAGTCGCTGACAGCACTCAGTGATGTAGGAAGCAGGTTGATCGTATCTAACAAATACAGATGTTAAATAAAAGACTGTAATATATTTACAGACTTACTGACACCTTCGTGCTTTTAGCATTGATAACTATCGTTAGAATTTTTTCGAACAAACTCACTATAGATAGATGTGCAGTTATCCATCCATCCATCATCCAATCCTACATTGCCCCATGAGGAGCGTAGGAGCCCGGGGCTAGGCAGTTGGTCCCGACATTTAAGATGAGAGTGACCAGCCTCACTCATCCCTGAGTGGCATTACATGAGCAATCAACCCCAACTACCCCTTGGATATAAACCTTCACCGGCTCAATCCGACTGGAGCGCAATAATTACCCATTAAACCACCAGGCGCCAAAGTTTGGTTATATGGTTACAACCCAGCGTAGTAAATATTTTCCTGGTGTACAGGAAACCCTTTGGCTTGTCACTCAGTGTAAAGTCACTCACAGGCAGAAGGAAGAGGAAAGAATGAAGGAAAGAAAGACAGAAGAGGGAGTGTAAAGTTCCCCGTAGGCGGAAGGACAGGGAAAGAATGAAGGAAAGGAAGACAGAAGAGGGTGGAAGGAAAGAAGGATGGAGGAGAGGAAAGGGCAGACACCTGACAGCAGCACTACATCGAGTGAGTGGATGGTGAGCGCCCCCACCTGGACTGAAATACTGTAAATGGCACTCTTGTTACTATACAACCTTTCATATTTGGGTTGTTTGCCAAGGTCATTAATGTAGCAAATCAAAATGGAAAGTTTCCCAAACTCTTCTTATTCATTTTGGCAGCATTGCAGTTACTGGTTTATGCACTGCCCTTCATGGCTGTTGTAGCATGATCATGTCACACACACACACACACACACACACACACACACACATCCATATCTATCTATCTATCTACTCTCTCTCTCTCTCTCTGTATATATATATATATATATATATATATATATATATATATAGATAGATAGATATATATATATATATATATATATATATATATATATATATATATATATATATATATATATATATATATATATATATATATATATATATATATATAAAGGTGATTCAGAAATACAAATAACAGGATAGCACGACAAACAAAGGTTGCCTCTGTTCCCATTTCTTACTCTGAACCTGCAAAATTTCCATTCTCTAGCTTAATATTTACAGGTTGCTACAGTTTTCACTTTCTGTTACCATCACATTATTGCACTACACCATAGACGGCGTGAAGATTGAACATAAAAACAGAAGTCTTTGTTACTAATGTTAAAATAGACAGTAAACACATACTCAGAAAAGTCATATCAGGACAGTAAACCCTGTTATATTTCATTGAAAGTGATATTCAATGAAAGTTTCCTTGGAACGGCATGGAATGTTATGTTGATGTTGCATCATGACCATCAGGATGTTCTGTTTTTGTCTATTGTCCTTCGTGAGGGTCGAGTTGAATTTTGTCACAAGAGGAATTGCTTCTTCAACACAGTCCGTGACAACAATCATCTGATCACAGGCCACTTTGAGCGTTTTGTAGATGGGGTCTTCATCCCATTCCTGGGGCATCTTGTGTTAAAGTCAGTCAGCTTCTCCATCTCCATCTGGAAGGAGGGCTCCAAAAATGCTCATGGTCTTGGCTGTCACGAACTCACTCAGCGGCTGCCGAGGAGAAAACGTTTTGCCTTCAAGTCGCTTCAGAGCTTTTTTCTTTAGAGGCCTCTTCAGGTTCTGAATCATAGCAATATTATTTAGAAGTCGATCCGCTCATTGTAAAAGATCAGGCCGATGATCTCCACTGAAACTTACCAGAGATGCCGCTTTCAGGCTGCAAGAGCTGTCTCATTGAGGCTTTGTTCGGGCAGGCCACTCTGCAGATGGCACATGAAGTCAAGGTCGTTTTGGAGAGCATATGTAGCAATCATTGCTTCGTTCCAGTTTTTGACATATCTGAGTGCAACATACAGGCTGACACTGCATCGCGTGCCTTTCCTGAACAATTAGCTTAAACTGAGCCCTGAACAAGTATATCTTCTACTTCTGATGACAAAGAAGAGAGGAAAGCAATCTTCGACGAATCGACTGTCTGAGCCATCACTAGATTTATCTTCAGCCTTTCATACTGCACGACTAGTCCCAGAAGCTTCTTGCAGAACAGACGGTTGAGGTCGGAACACTGGCTGAACCCCAGAAACCATGAACAGTATCAGGCACTGCCGATGAGCTGTTAGACTTGGTTTTCTTCAGGATTATGTGATGGTAAAAGAAATGCCAGAGCACTTGACCCTTAGACGGTAGTTAACAACCAGTGATCATCTCTTCAAGATGACCAATCAACCAGACAGAAGCACTGCCTCATGTAACGGCTGTAGCCATATCACCTGCAATCAAAAACTCAACTTGAAATAGTGGAAGGGATGCAAAGTAGGCTGTACAAAGCACTACATACACACACACACACACACACACACACACACACACACACACACACACACACACACACACACACACACACATATTGTCCTCACGAGTGTGCAGCGCAATATGCACAACTGCACATTACACAACCAGTAGACTGAGTGGCGAGGCGGCCTGCGTGTTTTTATACTCATGGCCAACCCATTTGGAACATTCCATAATTTTCTCGAATAGTCTAAAACCTTCTTGAATATTCCTTTTCTAGAACCGTTTCTAACCGCCTAGACCCTTCTGGAACATTCTGAAGTCTACATTTCTCTCGGACCATCTATACCCTCTTAAAATTTCATGTTTACAGCGGCCTCTAAACGTTGTCAGATCAGCCTCATTTTTTTACATGTTACTAAGGCAGTATATTGGATTAATGTCCACGGGGGTGTTTAACTGGACATCATGAAGTTCGGAAATTGCTTTTATAATGGCGGTATTTACCATCCAGCAGCAGACGCGCTTTTTGCCCCACGGTACCTCCTTCACCACCCCTTGCATGTGACGCAGGTTATTATGAACAGTGATTAAACTTTTTGTGATTAGTGTTAAGCTGGTTAATGAGAGAGAGAGAGAGAGAGAGAGAGAGAGAGAGAGAGAGAGAGAGAGAGGGAGGGAGAGGGAGAAAATCTACTTTACTAAAATCGTGTGTGTGTGTGTGTGTGTGTGTGTGTGTGTGTGTGTGTATCCACAACTGGAAGACGGATTTTGCTGAAATTTGGTCGTTTTAATTTCATGCCAACTGAAAACTTCTGAAGGGGTTTCTAGGCTCCCACTGTTTACTCTTCCCGTTCGTGTTATATGTTCCATACACGAAATAATACGGCGGGTCAATTCCGTGCAGTTTCATGTGTATATCACGGAGTGCGGTAGCCACTCCGTAAATAGGAATGGCGCTGGTTCAAAATGGTGTCCCGTACATAGGGTATAGAAAGTATTCGCGCGTAAGCGGTCGCAAAGCCAGTTTTATGCACCAATATATATATATATATATATATATATATATATATATATATATATATATATATATATATTAATAATAATGAACGCTATTCACGTGCAAAACGACTCGCAAAATCTTGCTAACCTTCATAGGAGTCACAAAATCGAACGGCAAAAATATCAGTTTTGTTCTTCAGTCTTTCTTCTTCATCAGTCATAACTCCAAAAAAGGCGTACATGAGTGTACTATACAGCAAAACGTTGCTTGTCAAGTGTAGATGTTTCTTTTCGTGTTTAGAAAAGTATTCAGGCTACGGTTCGCGAGTAACGGCTTGAAAACAGCATCGCGGTCACCCGTAAGTGTCCCATTTTGCGCAATAGTGGTTAGCCTCTGCTCGCCTGCACTAAAAGAACGATTCAAAACACTTCTTTTGACAGGAAGATACCCTCGTTTTTAGTCTTCCAGGATGCTTTCCGTGTAACAATCCAAATCTAACACTTGCTTTATGCATGAGTATACTTCCACAAAAAGATCAAAATGTAGAAAACAATAATTTTCTTTTCAAATGATTGTTAAGAAGTAGCAATGGCAAAACTGCACAGATAAGACATGAAAAAAGCAGAGAAACAAGACAGCATGCAGAATGCGAGGAGATTTGGAGACCAGCTCCCATGATTACATTCCACCAGCTACAAGTCTGTGGCTAAAGTGTGGAATGTTGTAATGGGTACAGGTCTCCAAATCTTCTCCTATCCTGAATGCTCTCTTGTGTCTGTGTTTTTCCATCTCTTATCTGTGTACTTTTGCCATTACTACTTTTTAACAATCATTAAAAAAAAAAAATGTTTTCTAGTGCACATAATGAAATAGATAGGTATTGTAGACACAAGAGAGAGAGAGAGAGAGAGAGAGAGTGACAGGGGTGAAGGTTGACATTTACAGTTCGATGTTTCGTACTTCATCGATGCCATTAACAGGCGATTTTATTCAGAATAAAAAAAAATGATAGCTGTGGTGGTGGTAGCTCTGATGAGGGTGGTGGTGGTGGTAGCTGTAGTGGTGGAGGTGAAGTTGGTAGCTGTGATGATCGTGATGAGTGGTAACTGTGGCGCTGATAGTGGTAGCTGTGAAGGTGGTGGTGGTACCTGTGGTGATGTTTGTGGTTGATGTGGTAGCTGTCGTGTTGGTAACTGTGGTGGCAGTGAAAGCTGTGATGATGATGGCAGGGTAGTATCTGTGGTGGTGGTGTTAGTTGTTAGGCCATCACTGGCCTCAATACTAACAAGGCATATGTGCCTGATGGAGTCCCTCTTGTTGTCCTCAAGAACTGTGCTTCTGTGCTTACACCCTGCCTGGGTAATCTCTTTCGCCTTTGTCTTTCAACCTGTACCTCTCCTTCTTGCTGGAAGTTTGCTCTCATTCAGCCAGTCCCAAAGAAGGGTAACCATTCCCAACCCTCTAACTATCGTCCAATTGCTATAACATCCTGTGTCTCAAAAGTTTTCGAGTCAATTCTTAACTGAAAATTTTAAAGCCTCTTTCCTATCATAACCTTCTTTCTGATCATCAATATGGGTTCCGTCAGGGGCACCCCACTGGCGATCATCTCACCTATCTTTCAGATTCCTGGTCATCCTCCTTTCAGGACTTTGGCGAAAGCTTTGCCATTGCACTTGACATCTCAACCTCTTACGTTTTCTATCCTTCTATATGTGCCTTTATCTCTTGCTTCCTTTCTGGTCGTTCTATAGCCGCTGTTGTAGACGGGCATCGTTCTTCTCCTAGATCTATCAACAGTGGTATTCCTCAGGGCTCTGTCCTATCACCAACTCTCTTCCTTTTATTCATCAATGACCTTCTAAGCTGTACAGTTAACCCTATCCACTCGTACGCTGATGATTCCACCCTTCACCTATCCATTCGGTTCCTGCAACGTCCATCTCAGCAGTTACTTCAACAAACAAGGGATGAGGCTATGGCACACCTAATGTCTGACTTGGCTAGTATCTCTGACTGGGGAAAAAATAATCCTGTTGTTTTTAATGCATCAAAACTCAGTTTTACACTTATCAACCCGACAAAATCTTCCACAGGAGTACCCACTAATGTTTAATAATATTCAGCTTAATCCTGCATCATCCTTGAACATGCTTGGGGTTTCATTCACTCGGGACTTATTGAATCATCATATTGCTTCTCTTGTAGAATCTGCTTCCAAGAGATTAGGTGTGCTAAGCCGACTCCGTACCTTCTTTACCCCTGCACAGTTGTTGACTTTATACACGGGTTTTAATCGCCCCTGTTTAGAGTACAACTCTGATGTGTGAGGAGGTTCCCCACATACAGCTCTTCTCAATAGGATGGAGTCAAAGGCATTTCGTCTCATCAACTCTCCTCCTCTTACTGGCTTCCTTCATCCTCTGTCTCTTCACCGCACTGTTGTATCTTTATCTCTTTTCTATCGTTACTTCCGTGGTCACTGCTCCTCTGAACTGTGTGCTTGCATCCCTCCACCTCTGCAATGGGTGTGTAGCACCCGTCTAGCAACAAACTCGCATCTCTTTTCTGTCCAGCTCACTAAAGCAAGAGTTAACCGTTACTTCCGATCCTTCATTTATGCAACAGGTCAACTCTGGAACTGTCTCCCTCTGTCTATTTCCCATTTCCTATGATCTCCAGTTTTTCGAACTCAGTGTGTCCAGGCATCTCGAAATGAACGGATCTTGATTTTGGCTCTCTTTTGTATTGTTTTTTCTTTTTTCTTCTTCTTCTTGGAGGGAACGGTTAGTGGGCTCCGACCTTTGGTTCCTTCTTTCTTGCATAAAAAAAAAATAGTGATGAGTGGCCCTTTAGGACAACGTTTCTTGTTCTTACCTAAATGATACAGTCCAACTGTTTAAAATTTTGCAGGACTGAGTGAGGCTACTGTTTTATCATACATGCATGTACGCACACACATCCTAATTCTTCTAACATTCTTATCATATTCAGCGTAATATTCTTTCATAACCGTTTGCTTTATTTGTACAAGCTTTTCGTTACATCCATTATATCAGTCCACCCTAATACTTACGAAAGTATCTTCTACTTCGCTTCCCCTTCATGCAAAGATATCCTCTCTGCGGGAGGATTTGTGCTCCACACATAAATATTGCGTTTTTGCTTAGAATTTCATTCACCCTTTCCTCTATGCGTTGTCTTCCTCTGCTGTAAATTGACGTTATTCCATTGCATTTTACGTCTGCCATACCGGCAACTCCTGAACGGCCAGGGTTCCTCAGTATTTCTTGTCATTACATCATTCTCAGAATTCAGTTCTGCAGCTCCCTTTATTTGTGCATATGCGCTTTGTGTGTGTGTGTGTGTGTGTGTGTGTGTGTGTGTGTGTGTGTGTGTGTGTGTGTGTGTGTGTGTGTCACTCATGGGTGCAGGGGTAACTGAGGTGATTGTTACGGAACAGAGGAAGATAATGTACACTTTAAGTGAGAATACTAAAAATCACTACTGTCCCGTAAAGTTCCAGGTTCAAAACAAAAAGTTAGGTAAAATTACAAGTTAAAGTTTAATGCTCAAACTAACAACAAAACATTCAGGACTCATAAGGATAATGTAATGGCAAAAAACAGGTTAAATATATGGTTAACTGCAATAGCCTCTATTAACATGAAATTAGCAAGAGTAAATCTACCTAAGTCAGCCCTGATAAAATGAAAATACACTGGGTAATGCTCAGTTAATGCAAGATAAATTATTACAGATACAAAATATTATTAATGATGGTTGACAATAAGAACCTTCATATAAATTACAAAAAACCTTACTGGGCCTAAGAATTAACCTTATGCTACACAGTACAAGAACAAAATGCAATAACACTTATACTCAAATTACACAGCTGCTAGATGGTTGGAGACTTCCTGAGCACTCACAACAATAACTGTACAGGGGAGGACAGAGATGTGAACAAAATGAGGAGTAGATCTAAGTGGCAATGATGCAGAGACTGAGCTCATTATATAGGGGCCAGCAGAGCTTGATACAACTTGTAAGAAGGACGCGCAAATGAAGCCATGGGGACAAAGAGCTGAAAATCCTGCTCTGAACAACAGAAAGGACGACTTACTCTACTATAACGGTAGAAGGGGGGGACTGAGGCAGAACACGCTCGTGATCAAACATGTAGCATACTGTGCGTTAAAATTACACAAAGGATGATGAAATCATAGGCTATGTAACACCTCCCCACAAAGAAAAAGAAATTTACAAAGGAAATTTCTTATTACTCTAATACAATCTGTCTAGTCTAGATAAGCAATCTGCAATAACATTTTCTTTCCTAGTGTTACAAAACATGGGATCTCCCTAGCACATTCAGTCATAGGTACTTGCCAGTATCCCTTTAACAAATCAAACTTACTTATGTACCTAGCCTTTCCGATCTTGTCTACGCAATCTTCCACGCGAGGGAGAGGGTAAGTGTCTGTTTTGGTTATCTGATTAACACGTCTGTAGTCAATGCAAAGCCGCTGTGACCCACCTGGCTTAGGGACTAGAGTGACAGGAGAACTCCACTCGCTCTGACAGGGCTCAATCATCTTGTGGTCCAACAGGTAGCCAAGCTCCTTCTCGATGAGAGGAACTTTCACTGGGTTCACACGGTAAGGAGGCAGTTTAATTGGCTTTGCGTCTCCAACATCGACATCATGCATCAACACAGTGGTTCTTCCTGGAGTGGCACGGAACACTTGCGGGTACTCCTGCAGTAATGCCGAAAACTCCTGCCTTTCCTCGGGAGGTAGATGAGAAAGCTTAGTCTGGAGATCATTCATGATATCAGGATTCTTCCCCAAACTATCACTCAGGCTCATGCTGCATGGCAGAGCTTCACTTGCAGACTCGGGTGGAACAGCTACAGTGCAGACTGGATTATTTTCGTCCCGCCTGTGATATAACTTTAGCATGTTGATGTGACATAGTTGCTTGTTCTTTCTACGATCTGGTGTGGCGATGACATAGTTGACATCACTGAGTTTCTTCTCCACGAAATAAGGACCACTAAACTTGGCTTGAAGAGGTTGCCCATGCACTGGTAGCAGAATCAAAACCTGATCTCCTGGCTGAAAGTGGCGTAACCTGGACTTCTTATCATACCAAGTCTTCATCTTCTGAGCAGCTCCTAAATTCTCTCTCGTCAGCTGTAAGGCAGTGGACAGCCGTTCTTTGAACTTCATCACATACTCCAGCAGGTTGACGTCATCTTCCTCCGACAGCCAGCATTCCTTGAGTAGCTTAAGGGGTCCTCTTACTTCATGGCCAAACAGTAGTTCAAAAGGTGAGAAGCCCAGTGATTCATTTGGAGATTCTCTTGCAGCAAACACAACGAATGGAAGACCTTTATCCCAGTCTTTCTGATGTTCCAAACAGTATTTCTTGAGCATCGATTTGAGTGTTTGATGATATCTCTCCAACGCTCCTTGGGTCTGGGGATGGTAAGCTGAAGACGTGATCTGGGTGATGCCCAACTCTTTCAGAGACTGCTTGAAAACACCTGACATGAAATTACCTCCCCGGTCTGACTGTTCCTCCTTGGGCAGACCAAACTTTGTGAAGAACCCTAGCATTTCCTTAACCACGTTCTTTGCTGAGATATTTCTAAGTGGAATGGCTTCAGGATATCGAGTAGCCATATCAATCATGGTCAACACATAAGAAAATCCTGAAGAAGTCTTAGGAAGAGGGCCCACAATATCCACCAACACACGGGTGAAAGGCGCCTCAAAAGGAGGAATGGGAACTAGAGGTGCAACCTTTTCGGTCTGATTACACTTCCCCACAACTTGACAGGTGTGACAAGACTTACAATACCAGGAAACATCCCTGAAGATACCTGGCCAGTAGAAGTGTTTCAAAATGCGTGCCACAGTCTTCCTCACTCCAAGGTGTCCTGCCAAACTGGAATCATGAGCCACTCTAATGATATCCTGCCTACAAACACGAGGGATGACAACTTGATGTACAACCTCCCATTCACAGTCGGCTGATGCTGTTGGGGGTCTCCACTTCCTCATAAGTACTCCCGACTTTACATAATAACAAGTAGAAGCACCGGCTGACTCTTCTTCACTGTAAGCAGAGTTAGCTAGACCTTTCAACTCAGGGTCAGCAACCTGCAACTCAACCAACTCTTGACGAGACAAATTATCAACACTACGGGGTACTGCCTCATCTGGTGAGTGGTCCAAATTAGAAAGAAAAGTGTCAGCTAGGATAACATCATCATCATCATTATCCTCTAAATCACCAGTAACTTTAGACTTAGCCCTAGTGACAGCACATGCAGGGAACACATCAGGGACATTACAATCCTGGGTCGCAGCCACTGGCTCACTAGACAACTGAGGAGCTGGACACACTTGACTTCCACCAATATCATTTCCAAGTAAGAAAGTTACACCTGACATTGGGAGTGTCTCAACCAACCCAACCATAACGGAACCATTAACAAAACCAGACTCTAAATTCACTCTGCACAGAGGGACAGAGAAGTAATTATTCCCTACACCTTGTAAGATTACAGTTTCATCAGAGGAATTAACATTAGAGCCTAGAACACTGGTCAGCATAAGGGATTGGCAAGCACCTGTATCACGATATATTTTAACTGATTTCCTGTCATTACTGTCCAGAGGACTGACAAAACCATCAGACAGGAAATTAGCACATGAACTCTTGAGAGTGTCACCCACGTTACTGCTCAAAAGAGGAGCTCCATCATGAGAATTTAAGTTACCCCTCAAAGCAGGTTCAGTTAACTCAGTTAAAGAATTCTGGGAACTCTCAAGAGTGGACACTAGACCAATTGACTGAATATTTAAAGACTCCTTTTTGTTCACATCACGCTGTCTCCTGAAACATCTCTCCTTAGTATGACCAAGCTTACTACAATAAGTACATTTACTTTTCTGAAATCTAGAGGTGAAGCTGGTATTTACTTCCTGAGAAACATCATCCTTATTCTCTTTCCTGTTACCTGTACTCTGAGTAGAGGCAACGTACTTACTCTCAGCTTTCCCTTTTTCTTTAGAATATCTCTTGTGAGTGAGAACATATTCATCAGCTAAAACTGCAGCATCAGACAAATTATCTATTCTTCTCTCATCAAGATATAGGCTTACATCTTTATAAATACACCTCTTGAAGTCCTCCAGCAAAATCATCTGCTTAAATTTACCAAAATCAGAATCCACATTCTTAGAATTTAACCACTGCTCTAACAGATCTTCTTTGATTTTTGCATACTCAACATGGGATTGCTTATCTTGCTTATAAGTTGTACTAAATTTTACACTATAGGCTTCAGGAACAAGCTCATAGGCCTTAAGAATCAAGCACTTAACTACATCATAATTATCAGATTGATCCTGAGGCAAAGATGCATAAGTTACTTGAGCTTTACCGGTGAGAACAGTTTGAAGGAGTACTGGCCAATACTCCTTGGGCCAATTAAAACCTGTAGCTACCCTCTCAAACAACTGAAAATACTTTGTTAAATCAGATTCATTAAAAGGGGGGACAAGTTTAACATTTTTAGCCACATCAAAATCATCAGAGCTAGATGATCCAGTTCCACCTTGTTTCATGCGATACTCATGGTCTGCCTGAATCCTGGCAAGTTCAACTTGTGCCTGAGCCTGTATCTGTGCCTCCTTAACGCGAGCCTCCTGCAGGGCTAGCTGTAACTTAGCTAATTCAATCTGCGTTTGCTCATTTGGAGGAGTTACATTAAACAAGCTTTCATTAATCATGTCAACAATTTGATCTTTAGAATGATGAGAGCGAACAGCAATTCCCAATTGTTGAGCAACAAGCTTAAGTTCATTCTTTGTTCTGTTTTCTACATCCAACACTGTTTGCACATTTGACAAAAAATCTTTGGCTTCATCAAGTGTAGTAATAGTAGACATCATGAATAAGTAACAGTCACAAAATATCAAGCAATATCCTTATGATAATATCCTGAATATCCTGATATGAGGTCGCCAAATTTATGTTACGGAACAGAGAAAGATAATGTACACTTTAAGTGAGAATACTAAAACTCACTACTGTCCCGTAAAGTTCCAGGTTCAAAACAAAAGTTAGGTAAAATTACAAGTTAAAGTTTAATGCTCAAACTAACAACAAAACATTCAGGACTCATAAGGATAATGTAATGGCAAAAAACAGGTTAAATATATGGTTAACTGCAATAGCCTCTATTAACATGAAATTAGCAAGAGTAAATCTACCTAAGTCAGCCCTGATAAAATGAAAATACACTGGGTAATGCTCAGTTAATGCAAGATAAATTATTACAGATACAAAATATTATTAATGATGGCTGACAATAAGAACCTTCATATAAATTACCAAAACCTTACTGGGCCTAAGAATTAACCTTATGCTACACAGTACAAGAACAAAATGCAATAACACTTATACTCAAATTACACAGCTGCTAGATGGTTGGAGACTTCCTGAGCACTCACAACAATAACTGTACAGGGGAGGACAGAGATGTGAACAAAATGAGGAGTAGATCTAAGTGGCAATGATGCAGAGACTGAGCTCATTATATAGGGGCCAGCAGAGCTTGATACAACTTGTAAGAAGGACGCGCAAATGAAGCCATGGGGACAAAGAGCTGAAAATCCTGCTCTGAACAACAGAAAGGACGACTTACTCTACTATAACGGTAGAAGTGGGGGACTGAGGTAGAACACGCTCGTGATCAAACATGTAGCATACTGTGCGTTAAAATTACACAAAGGATGATGAAATCATAGGCTATGTAACATGATATAAAAGAAATTCAGTAATCATAGCTTCAACAAAATTTTAGCACCCCAGTATAAATGTTATCCTCACCCTCCCTCCTTGACATCATTGTATAATTAATTTTTAATGAAATATAACTAGTATTCAGGGTATACTAATAGCCTCTAATGAGTTCAGACAAAAGCATACGTTTCACAATTCTTTTTTTTTTTTTTTCATCCATCCATCAACCAGTCCTACATTGCTCCATGAGGAGCGCGGGAACCCGGGGCTAGGCAAGTTGGTCCTGACATTTAAGATGAGAGTGACGAGCCTCACTCATGTTTGAGAGGCATTACGTGAGCAATAAACCCCAACCACCCCTTGGATATAAACCTGCACCGGCTAAATCAGATTGGAGCGCCGTAATTACCCACTAAACCATCAGGCGCCAAAATTTGCTTATATGGTTACCACCCAGCGTAGTACATGGTTCCCTGGTGTACAGGAACCCATTTGGCTTGTCACTCAGTGTAGAGTCACCCACAGGCAGAATGAAGAGGGAAGAATGAAGGAAAGAAAGACAGAAGAGGGAGGGAGTGTAAAGTTACCTGTAGGCAGAAGGATGAGGAAAGAATGAAGGAAAGAAAGACGGAAGAGGATGGAAGGAAAGACCGATGGACGAGAGGAAAGGGCAGACACCCTAGAGCAGCACTACATGGAGTGAGTGGATGGCAAGCGCCCCCATCTACGAGTACCACAAGCCCTCCCACCTACCACAAACACAATTGTCAAAATAAATGATCATGATCTTCATAGATGGAAGTGACCTTAACCCGCGCCGTCCCGAGGACGTACTTCCACGTCCTCACGTTTTGTCACAGCTAATCCCGAGGACGTACTTCAACGTCCTGCAATTGCAAGGTTCATAATTTCCACAATTTTCAATTTTCGCGAGTCATTTTTGGTACGTATACACGGGACACCTGCCTCAACAAGATGCCAGGCAGAGACAATGCCTTACCCAGCATGACCTCCTCCCCCCCCTTGCATGCCCTTTTCTCAGCAATTCACCTGTTATCAGTGACCTGGCCAGTATAGCCATGTCATGCCACGGTACGAAATTCAGGGCCAGAGTGATTCCCCAATCAATGACAATGTGGAGGACAAACTTTACATAGCATTAGAGAAAGAAACAGTTAGAAATGATGATCAGGTAATGTGGCAAAAAAAGGTCAGGTATTAGTGAGTGAAACAATGCTTATAATGCCTATATTACTGCTTGAAAACCAATATACTCTTGTACTACATATAAATTCGTAACAGTAAATAAATAAATACCGTTTATGAATGGTGTGAAATAGTTATCCTCCCATAAAACTCGTTTTCTTTGGTGCCAGCCTGATAGAAAACCCAGTAAGGTAAGGAGGCTCTCCTACCTGTAATGAGTATTTTAAACCTCAGGTGAGCGATTTCTCTATGAATTTTCGATGTTTCTCACCAAAAGCGAAAGTTTAAGCAAAAAAAAAAAAGGTCGAAAATTGCCCGGGATTGGGGGGTACCAGTGGTCGAAAAGTGGCCGGGACTGGGCGGGTTAAATAATGTTTGTCCATATGCTTTCTGCATCTGTTAATGTGACTACTGGGTAGTTAAAATTTCAGTTTGGTGTTAAATTACACCTACCACAGGGAAAAAAATCTGTCGAGTCTGTATGGTAAATATCGCCTGCCAATTCATTTCACTAACCAATACTTGCAGTATATTATATATCGAAGGAGAATAAAACAAAGCTATTGCAATTACTTACTAATCCCAGCCATGGATACTGCTGTTACATGGTGTGGCATGGTGCCAATTTATCAAAACATGGCAAATATAGCCTACAATGCTGATTTTCTTTCCTCGTCCGACGGTTATTTAAGACCTTCCGATATTCTTGAAGTTCTACGACTGTTAAGCTCTCCATGAATGAAGGCCGCCACAACATTCTTTCCTTGGTCCAGACTGTTTGAGGACGGGAGACCAACTTATGTCGTTGAGAATCATGTACATAAGAGAAAACCCTCATTCCACCTCAAAGACATAAACCTTAAGATATAAACATACTGTTGATCCTTCCCTAGGGCCGTACGTCCGCACCACCCGAGACAACATGAAACAGTGTATGGTTATAGAAATAGGCTATGATTTATACTTCAGCAAAACTCATCTTTCAAAATGTAAAGTCAGGCAGTGTCGGTACATGTTTTGCTAATAGCAAAAACTATGAGCTGATGTTAGATGATTGTCCGTTTCGTGCAGGAAGTCAGGTTCAGGGGAGGGTCAGCTAGATGACTGCCAGTAGGGACTGCAGGTATGTTATTTTGGCAGGAAAGTGTACGCGGATATGGTGGTGTGGGTCTGCTGGTTGGAGAGAAACGGGAGGAATGGGCCATGAATGTAATAAGAGTAAATAAAAGGACTGTATCAGTCAAAATATTGTTTCATAAACTTACAATTTCAGTTCTATCAGCGTCTGCTCCACAGGTTGGCTTGGATGATGGAGAAAAAGATATATTCTTGAATGATGATACATGTGGTTGGTGGTGTGGAATTGGAAAATTATGAGACTGAAGTTTAGGCGTAGGATTAAACTGGTCGTGTGGGTGTAGCAGTTCAAGAATTTGAAGGGGTACATGGAGGATGCACATATGGTACAGGGAATGCAGAATGGGAGAGGATACTTCAGTTTGGTGACGCAATGAACATGACTGTGTGCAACACCGATTTTAGGAAAATGTAGGGAGGTTGGTTACATATGAGCCTGGTCAGGAGGGCTGACAGGAGGGTGGTGAAGAAAGTTAAAGTAACAGGGAGTGAAGTGTATGTGCAGCAACACTTACCACTGACATGGTGATTAGGAGGCGGGTGGTAAACAAGAGGACCCCTGCACCCAAGAGGAATGTATGGAAGTTTAAACTCCAAGGAGTAAGAGACGCCATCTATAGCGAGATAAGTAGAATGGTGGATGAACAGGGAGCTGTTGATAAAAGCCTTTAATGAAGTGAACAGACCTTTCAAGAACAGTCTCTTAAGGGTTATTGATCCAGTGTTTGGATAAATATAGGCTTCTCCAAAATATAAGGTAACATGGTGGTGGGGTGAAGCAGTAGAAACCGATGTTAAGGAGAAGAGAAGACTTTCCGTGAGTTAGAAAGACGTGGAAACAGAGAGGAATACTTGGCTGCCAAGCGTAGAGCTGGAAAAGAGGTATACAGGGCAAAATCTTAGTCTCAGAGACTCTTAGTGGATAACCCAAATAGTGCTGAAAGGAAGAATATGTTATTTTAATGGGCAAATCAAAGATATAGGCAAAACATGGACTCCATAGGTGAACAGTGTGTGACGAATCATGAATGAAAGACTGGTGGACATTGTGGAGACCCCTGACAAGAACATTATAACTGGCTCCTGAAAGATGAGTTTGATAGGAATAGGGAAGGTTTGGAGTAAACAGATCCAGTGATGACCTTGGCATTTGACTGAGCAGGGCAATAGGCTGGATGCAGTTGGGGAAGGCAGTGGGTGCGTCTTGACTGACTCCTGAAATGTTTAAGGCCTCAGGAAGTACAGGAGTGGATTAATTAAGCACTTGGCGGCATGATGGCACGTGCTCCTGCCGAAGGCACTTGGGCTTTGCCTGTAACTTTAACTCTTAAACAGAGTTAAAATCAAAGGCAAAACGCAAGAAGACAGCGACTCCAGACTATCGTTAAAAACAGGCATATGTAAACAATACCTGTTAATCGGGCCCTGAGGCACGCACTGATATCAAACTTGACTTGGCCATACCTGTCAAGCCCATGCGAAATTTCAGCTCATTTCACCCAGCTGTATGATCTGTAAAGGGTTCCCAATGCCTGGTGGAAAACTGGGTACAAAAGTGCACTTGGGTCGTTCATAACTTACTGCAGTTATAATTTACACCTTAGTTGTCACATCGTCCTTCCAAGTCTTTTGATGCATGGCACATCAAACTTCCAGGTGTTGAAATCTGAACAGCCATACACACAGACAACACTTATTTGTACTGTATTACTCGTATTAACTTTATAAATTCGATTATACATGAATGTGGTGGCCAGGATGAAAGGCTGAAGCGTGAATGAATTTGTGTAAAAAGGGAAGAGTGATGCCCTGGAAAGACATAAAACCACTGGACCAGATAATGACGGTAATAATGAGCACCCTAGAAGGTATGAGAAGAGAAAGAGTGAATATTGATGAGTACAGTTTGCGTATGTGCCAGGCAAAGGGATCATTGATGCTATGCTCATTATCCGACAGCTTCAGGAATATTATACAGAAAAGAAAATGGAGCCGTAGTTACTTTGTTTCTGTTGATTTGTGAATGAAGATGTGAGCGATGAGTTTACGTTAATGCTGGCGTGCATCAAGTGTCAGTCTTGAGCCTGTAGCATACCACTACATGCTTATGCAGCCGGATTAACCTCTACCTGTCACCTCCCTAGACACTGTGGCATACTGCATGATATAGTACACTAAGACACCACTGGTCACCTGCTAAATCCGCTGAGGTATGTAGCATGATTTCCCAATCCTCCTTAAGCCAAATTAACTTGGTCTAACCGGCTTTCGAACTGGTTAAACTCCCTCAGGTAGTTAAGTTAACAGCCGGTTGTCAAGTGACTGCCACCTCCCAGAAGCGATTGGCCATAGTAAATGCAAAGACTTGCACACACATTCAGCTTACAACACTCAGTCGCTTACTTGGCCACCCAACTTGATACTTCCCTCTCTCGCAACATACCCTTGTAACATACAGTATGTTGTTGTCAATTAATAATATACAACTCAGACCTTATGATGAGGTGTTTGATATTGTCCTTAGTGTTTGCCATGGTGCTTGAAGCTCTCTCATGTGACTTCAGAAATGGAGTCCCATGGGAGATATTGTATGGTGATGACCTGATGTTGACTGCAGAGAATTCAAAGTAGGTGTGGAGAGACGGAATGGCGACAAGGGTTTGAGAGTAAATGCTGATAAAACAAAAGTGATGATATCTACGGGTGGTGGTGGTACTGTCAAAGTAGATGGAGTGTGGTAATTTGCAGTTTGCCACGCGGGTGTGGGAATTAACCCCATCTTGTGCAATATTTTTGACAAGAGGGTGCATAACAGATGTAGTAGCTTTAGAGGTAGACTGCAAAATAATGCTGAGTTCGTGTGTGCAGTTTCATAGAGGGCATGTACAGGTTGTCAGCAGTGAAAGGGCTAATTTAACTGACGATTATCTTGAATGTGTGGAGGACTTTTGTTATTTAAAGGACGTGTTATGTGCTGGAAGTGGGGCTAGAGCTAGCTCTGTGGCTAGAGTAAGGAGAGGTTCGAGGAAGCTCAAGGAGCTGTTGCCTCTTGTAACACTGGAAGAGTTCTCCGTACATGCTAAGGGATCTTTGTATGCAGCATGTGTTGGAAGTGCAAAACTTTATGGTACTAAGACCTGGGCAGCAAAGTAAGAAACTATTCATAGGCTTAAATGAATATATATGACAATGATTAAATGGAAGTGTAGTACGTCCTTGAATGCGAGGCCAGATGGGAAGGGGGGTTACGATTGAGGAGATAAATGGAAGGATGTGACTGGAATGTATTGGTTTTGTGATGAGGAAGGGTAGATTGAGTTTGTGTGAGGATGTTGAGATGATGCAGGATGATAATTGTTAGCAGAATGTCAGAAATGTGAACGTTACAGGTAGGGTTGCGAGAGATAGACCGAAAAAAAAAAAAAAATTGGGACAAGACCATAAAGTGTGACCTCAGAGAAAAGAGACAGAAAAGGGAGGATGTCAGAGATCGAGCAGTGTGAAGAGCAGTTATTAGATGACAAACAACGATACATGCAGGCATGTTGGAAGGATACGATTGTAAACAACTGTGTTAGTGTAGCCAGGCCGCCCTTACACCCACACACACCCACACCCACCCACACACACACACACCCACACCCACACCCACACCCACACACGCACACGCACACACACACACACCCACACACACACGCACACACACACACACACGCACACACACACACACACACACACACACACACACACACACACACACACACACACACACACACACACACACACACACACACACCTCCCACAAGCTTCATCATAAATGCAGTTTTTAGGCCTTTAATAAGTGCAATTAATGATCACATAGTACCAGGCAGGTCGGGGTAGGTAATGTCACCACCAGCTGATATTAGCACACATTAATTTTGACCCACCTAAAACAACCCTTGGGTCACCCTGATTCAGAATATATATGGGTCTGGGGGTTTCTGGCCCTTGGCTCTTACGGATATATAGATTGATAGATAAATAAATAGGAAGATAGATAGACAGGTAGATAGATACGTATATTTATATTCTCTCTTTCTCTTTGCACTGTGTCTATAATACTCTTTTCTCCCTTCACGCACTGTGTTCATAGTCTTCTCTCTTCCCCCTCCCCCCACTATGCATATATTCTTCTCTCCAACCGGCCTCTCTCAATTCCTGCCTCTTTCCTAACTCGTCCTCCAGGCCTCCCCCACTAGCTGTAGTATATCTGCATATCTCCCTTCCCTCCTTCTTCCCCTCCCTCTTTCCCTCCCTCCCTTTTTCAACACTGTCAACATTCCTCTCATCTCTCCCCCGTCTGCCTGGCACACGTAATTTTCCACCCTGGCTGCGGCAACCAACGAATCGTACAAGGTATGCAGCAGCACCGCCACCAAAGTTTGCTGAAGGTTGCAACTGCACAATGATTCCACCACTATGCCGACTTTCAGAAAGTCACAGAAACTTCTCACACGAGAGCTATTTGGTTTCACACAGCATTTCTATTGTGAAGAATTTAGTGCTAACCCTTTGTAGGAGCTCGTTTCAGTCAGGAATGATATTCTGGTTTACATCAGAAGATTTTGTTCAACTGCGAACAATGCTGGCGATCAAAGCTTTACATTTTATATCTAGTAACACATTCCTTGCTATTGGTACACATTGGTATCTTGCTGAGGCTATCACCAGGTGGCTTATCTCAGTCGAGAATAATCCTGGCAGAGAGAGAAAAACAGAAAGTAAATGAATGTTGTTCCTAATGTTGTGCATGGTTTTTGGCTGACTTCCAGACAAATTATTTACTCAATATTTGGAGAAAATCTTCTCAATATCCAACATTCAAAACCTAAACTTGACTAAAAGAACTTTAAGCAACTGGAACTTGTTGATTGCAACAACTAGTGTGGAAAAAATGAGAGAGAGAGTTACATAGAGTTACATAGATACACAGACCACACAGACCTTACGGTCCCTACGAGGTGGTCCGGCCTTAATCCTAATATAGTGCATAGGAGCAGCAGAAAAGGATAGCACAGCAGAAGGCTCTCTCCCTCACCCTCCAGACCCTCCGGCATTTGCCGTACAGGAAGCAAGAGAGGAAGTAATACCTTGCAGGAATGAAAAACCTGAAGGAATTTTATAGGATCGGCAGAAAGTAGAACAATATGGAAAAGGAAAATTTGGGCATACAGCCACATACTTACTCTATGCATGCATTTTTTTTGTTTTTTAATCAAAAGACGAATCTATTATATATATCCTAAAATATTGTCTGTGTCTAATAGACACATGAATGCAGACGCGAATATGCAATAATTGCTCCATCCTAACTAAACGACACCAATTGCGTCGAGATACATGTCCAGTCTCTTTTTAAATATATTTATGGTACCACTCTCAATCACATTCCCAGAGAGTTTATTCCATTCACTTACAACAGAGTAAGTGAAGAAGTTTTTGGTGGTATCAAGATTAGCCCTCCTTGCTTGCAACTTCATACCATTTCCTCGAGTTACAGTCTCGGCAATTACTGTGAATAGCTTGCTTGAATCAGTATTACTAAAGCCTTTTAGAATCTTAAAACATTCAATCAGTTGTCCCCTGAGTCTCCGTTTTCTAAGAGAGAATAGGTTTAATTCCCTGAGTCTCTCGAGGTATGGTTTATTCCTCAGGGACGGGATTAACTTGGTAGCCCTACGCTGGACCGCTTCGAGTATTTCTATATCTTTAATTAGGTGAGGCGCCCAAAATTGCACTGCAAACTCGAAGTGTGGCCTGACTATGCTTTTGTATAGGGGGATTACAATATTTTTGCTTTTATATGTAAAATATCTTTTGATGAAGCCTAGGGCCCTGTTGGCTTTATTGGCGGCAGAGATACATTGATTTGAACATTTCAGATCGTCTGAAATTAGTACGCCTAGATCCTTAACTAGTGAGGACTTGATAATGATTTGGCCCTTCATTTCGTAATCATACCTTTTGTTTATCTTCCCACATTGCAGTACCTGAGAGAGAGAGAGAGAGAGAGAGAGAGAGAGAGAGAGGAGTTCAGCATGTATTTTGATAACAATTTTAACGATCCTTCAAAATTAGTTTGCGTATCTACAGAACGAATCCTAAGGATGTGCGGAACTTCTCTTCAGCCCTTTTTTATTTATTCTGATCCGCCAAAAGATGACAGACATCTAGCATATAACCCGATAAAAATATTAACAAATATGGAAAGGAATAAATAAAGAATGTTTTCCAGAACCTTTTTGTATTAAAGTTTCTGATAAAGTTGTCAGCAGTAGCTGAAGAAAGTGTTGCCACTCCTGTTTATGTCATATTTTCCCCATCCATTATGTATTTTTTCTTTCTCCTTTCACGTTCTGTACTATATATTTCTCATCCTCCTTCAACTCCTTACGCTTTCATTGCATGTCTCCTTTCTCTCCTCTATCCCTCTACCTCTTCTCCCCACTCATAAACGCCTCCTCCCCCCCCCTCTCTCTCTCTCTCTCTCTCTCTCTCGCCTCCTTATTTTCTTTCTACCTTTCTCCTGCTATCGTTTCTTCCTTGTCACTCACTCCTATCCTCGTTCGTGACGACTTCATTGCGACAAGTTGATAAAGGTGATGGAAGGAAATACACAGAAAAGAGCTTATATTTCTCAGCTCTTATCATTTTATACAGTTTTTCTGAGTATATGGATTTGGTGTCGTGAAGACCCAAACGACAAAGGATTACAGTTTAAGTTCATTCCTCTGCTTTCCCTTCCACTCATATTGTAGCATACAATTCCTTTTCTCCTCTTATCCCTCCTCGTATCCGAATATATGGATGACAAGATACGGAGAGCCTGCTAGCCCCGTAAATATCCACTATTGGCACTGCAGGGAGGGACCTGATTCATGGGAGTGAGGGTGCGAGTGTTGCACAGTATTTAGAAAGTGGATCGAGTTTGGGTGTGTGAGTGAGGAGTTAATTTGAAGTGTGAACTGAAGTGAATCTCGAAAACATGATCATGAACTGCAGTACTTCTCTTGGCCACATGTCAGACAGTTCCTGTCTAAGGATATGTAATTTTGACGGATAGTGTAGATAACTAACATAACACTTGGCCATTCAGAGACGAGATAGAGACGGAGAACCAGATGTTGAGGTGAAATTCCTAACATTGCTGGGTTGGACAAAGCAGGAACAGCCAGTAGCACGGCATATGAAAAGCTTATTTTGTCCTCCTGTTTACTTACGTACGACGCTGTTACTTAATGAAGACAAAGTGACCGACGAAGAATCCGATAATGAACAAGTGTACGTACGAGAAATAGGTGAAAGATGGGAGAAACTGTGGGAGTGCTTTGTACTAGAGATAGGTGTGTAAGTGTAAATTTGGAGGTGGGTGTACAAACTGCAGCAATTTGTGCACACAAGTATCTGAGCTGGGTGACAATCTTTCCACTGTATGGAATTACTGTCTTAGTGTGGATGACAGTGGTAGGAACTGAAATAAAGAAAGACTCAGGATGAACTATCAGGGCTAATGACATCACCATCCAGACCACTCAGACCTCAAGAGCCCAGAGGCAGGTGGCCCTCATCTGACCAAGGGAAGACTCGTATCTTGAGAGATGGATTGTTGGATAGAAATAATAATTGGGGTTGAAGGAATGGAATGGGAGAACAAATGATATTGAATTTGAGAGATTAATTATTCCTGGAAACTGCAGAATGAACTCTATCATCCTCACAGCCATGCACAATACCACAGAATGGACTCATAAAGTCAGCGACGCAGCACAGCGTTTCTAATTACTTTCCTTCCACTATGGTTGTTCGGTTGTACAGTTATTAATATGACCGGATAGTAATGTTTTCCTATGAACGAAACGGCATGGTGCGATATACTCCGTAGTCCCTGTATGCTTCTGGCACATTTCTCTTTACTGTTATGCATAGTTTGTATAGAGTGTGGATCAGTAAAAATTATGTGCCAATTGTTCACTTCTGCATTTTACTGGGAAGAACAAACTGCTAGTGGGTAGGTTTTAAAAATCTTTAGGACGCAAAGCACATGCTAATCAGGTCTGAGAAAAATTCAAGGAAATATTTATTTTATAACCAAATAATTACCACGGCAGACAAAAGTAAAAGGCATCTTTCACTTCATAACACACACAAACAGAGAGAGAGAGAGAGAGAGAGAGAGAGAGAGAGAGAGAGAGAGAGAGAGAGAGGCATGTTACTTTACAACACTACAGATTTCATTTCTCCCCCAGTGCTAAGACAACTAAGGGAGGTAGAGGCGACGAGTGAAAAGATGACAGTGGAAGTTAATAAGTTTTGAAGAGGGTGCCTACAGATATACGCTACTATTCCTGCTCCATTCTCATTCGAGTTAAGGAACACATCGCACACTGCTATTCAACAATAGTAAAAATAATCATCAACGACACACCACCACCACCACCGCAAACCTTAGCTAAACCTTGCCTGCCTCAGTAACATATGACTCAACACCACCACCACACACCATAACCAAACCAAACCTTGCCTGCCTCAGTAACCTGTAACTCAACACCACCACCACACACCATAACCAAACCAAACCTTGCCTGCCTCAGTAACCTGTAACTCAACACCACCACCACACACCATAACCAAACCAAACCTTGCCTGCCTCAATAACCTGTAACTCAACACCACCACCACACACCATAACCAAACCAAACCTTGCCTGCCTCAGTAACCTGTAACTCAACACCACCACCACACACCATAACCAAACCAAACCTTGCCTGCCTCAGTAACCTGTAACTCAACACCACCACCGCACACCATAACCAAACCAAACCCTGCCTGCCTCAGTAACCTGTAACTCAACACCACCAACACACACCAAACCAAATTTTGCTCACCTCAGTAACATGTAACTCAGCACATGCAAATCGTAGCGATGTGAACTGAAGAGAAAATGTGAAGAAAGGATAATTGTTTTTTGCCTGACTGACAGATAAACAAACTCGGGTAAATAATGTAAGAATTGTGATGATTTACGTGACATCACCTGCGTTCTTGTGTGTGTGTGTGTGTGTGTGTGTGTGTGTGTGTGTGTGTGTGTGTGTGTGTGTGTGTGTGTGTGTGTGTGTGTGTGTGTGTGTGTGTGTGCACTTATCTCACCCACAGTGTCGTTGCCTTGTAGCCATTTCATCGAATGTTAGGGCTGCCTCATTCAAGGTATTAATTGACTTTATTGGCTGGGGATTTTATAACACACTGAAGGGTCTTGCACGAAATCCCAGACTGCTCCCTGCCTCAGCTTTGGCTCAGTCTCTCATAGTTTCAGTCAATAGTCCATTACGGTACCACTTGATCACTATTTCCCAAGAGTACATGTGAGATGGAACTTTATTTTATTATTATTTTTTTTTTCCAGCCCTATAATAGTACTGTATCTCAGTATTTTTCCCGGTGTATGTTCACGAACGCGAAACCTATTGATCTCCATGAAAGCTGTTGAACACTGGAATTACATGATGATTATATACATGATATGTGATAATTTGTGCACAGACAATTCTTACCAAGTTCGAGCTGACTAAAATTCACAGTGTTCTAAAAATGTGTGTCTAAGTAGTTTTCTCTTCCGTTTCCATGAATATGTAAGAATGTTCATCATGTCTTCAGACGAAACATGCATAGTCTAAGAGAAATATTTTGTGCTTGTTTTTAAAGAAGTTGGTCAGTCAAAGCACCATTTACTGTAGAGGGCTTCCTGAAAGACGAAAATCCTAGGTGGTGGGACAGAGCCAGCACCCACAAGTTTGGCTCTGAGCGGCAACATTCTGCAGCCACAATTATATTTGCAGATACGATGGAATCTTTATACCAGGCGGGAGGTGGAGGACGACACTAAACACGATTTGTGGAAGACCATGAGAAGACAATGTGACGATATTGTGGGGTAATGCGGAATGATGACAAATCTGACTTTTAAAGTTGGGTAGAATGGAAAAAGTGTTTAGATGTCGTTTACTTAGAATGGATGTAAAGAGAAAGGCTGTATGACAGTGTAGTGGTACCGTCTACGTTACATGTTGCTGAAACATGGAATATGGGGGTAGCAAAGACGGAGAGTTTGAATGTAATGGGGATGAGGTGTCAGAGGAGTATGTGCGGAGTGACGCGTATGGATCGAGTGAGGTATGGTGAAGTGTGAAGGAGAACTGGAGTTACGCAAGAGATGGCTGATCGAGTTCAGCAGAGGGTGTTGCGATGGTTTGGACACATGGAGGGAATGGATGAAGAGCTATTGGTGAAAAAGATAACTGGATCTGATGCGAGAAATATAAATCTGAGAGGAAGACCATGGATAGGGTGGATGCCCAGTGTGAACAGAGCGTTAGATGCGAAAGAGATGTCTGTAAAACAAGTAAGAGTGGCTGCCCATGATAGGGATTATTGGAGAGAAATTGTGAATGAATAAAAGGTGATAGGGCTGGATGGGATGTTCTCCTACATTTGGTCCGATCAGCTGATCAGTCAGGTGCGGGTAAGAGGATGGGCCCATTATGATGTGGCAGGGGTAAACCAGCTCTGCTATGGGGCTCTGCTTCTGATGTAACTGATTGCACTGCGCGGTTGACACTTGTGCGGTGTGGTGCGGTGAGGATCTGTCCCTTCTTCTCTTGGGGTTAAGATACGAATAAAGGTGTGTGTTGATGAGTAAATTGGGAGTGTGTCGTCCTGTCTCGGCCACCCCACTTTTTGGGGAGAAAGCAGCCTAGGAATATAGATAGACTGATTTTAGCAGTAGATAAACAGAAAGACATGTTGGGATATTGTGGGGTACAGTGGAATAATGTCAATATTTACTTCCGTGTACTAACTAAGAAATTATTACCTTTTGTGACGTGATGCTGGTAAACAAATGGAGATATTAGATGTTCTGCATCAACTTTGATTTTATATTTGAGGTACATAACTGTGCCTTTATCGCCAGCATCACATACTCTGATTCTTTTTTCCTCCTTCCGCCACCCCCCCCCTTCTCTCTCTCTCTCTCTCTCTCTCTCTCTCTCTCTCTCTCTCTCTCACTCCCCAGTTTCCTCACAATTCTTTTACATCAGAGCCACAATTTACACACACTGATGTCTCCTTTTCCCCCTTGTCAGTTACAATATTTTTCTACACTTTTGCTTGGTCCTGTTGTCTGCCTCTTCCTCCAAACACCATCACCGCGATTTCATCCTCCCGAAGCCTTTCAAATCTCGCATCCAAACGTCCATCATTTTTCTTCCGAACATCACCACTGTCACCACCTGCGTAATATTAGCACGATGTGTGTGTGTGTGTGTGTGTGTGTGTGTGTGTGTGTGTGTGTGTGTGTGTGTGTGTGTGTGTGTGTGTGTGTGTGTGTGTGCTGGGGAGGGGAATGGTTCTGTTTGGGAGACTGGCCTCGTCAGCTCGTGGATATTTTGATACTTTAGTCTTCCGTTCTTCAGACATCTTCATTCGTGTTGCCATATAGTTTTCGAAGTGGAGGTTGTAAACGTAGCCTTCTTTATCTTGTTCTCTACCTGGGGTCTTCCTACGTTGTACACTGTGATGAAACCGATAGTTCTAACTTATGTTTTTCTTTATTCTGTTGTGATAGTATTAACAGGGGTATTTTTGTAACTGTTTTTTAAATCGTGCTTTGGTGAAACTTTTCGAAACAAAGAAGTGAGATATAATCTTCATTTACCATTTCGCTACAGGATTTCTCCAAAATCAGACTAAAATAATCAGAAGTTAACAAGCGTAAATTGGCAATGCACATCGCCAAACTGAAGGGTGTCAATGACATTCAAATCCTGAAACTGTTTGCACCAAATGGGATCAGTCTGGACATCCTACAGTCAATGATTCAGTCACCTGTCTTTCGGAAAGCACCTGCTACATATTATTTACAATAAATTTACGATATCTTTTTGGAAAGATTGGAGAGAGGGATTGTACAATTTACACTAAGACAGGATATGTTGCAGGAAACGAACAATGTGGAAAAGTAAATATCTTATAAACTAGTCAAAATTTAGTTATGGTCTTCAAAGTGATGTCCCAAAATTCGTACTGTTTTCATCCTTCCTTCTCTCACCACATCCAGCCATCATCTTCTCACGTGAACCTAGATAATTTATTCTTATATCTGGGCCTCTTATACATCTAAGGTAAAAAGACTATAATACCTTCCACTTGCCTAAGTCCATTACCTTCACATTAAAAGAAATGCATGAAAGCCTCTGGAAAACCTCATTATAACACACAAATGGAACTCCAGGAAAACCTCAAAGAGACCAGACCCTACAATTAGAGGATAAAAGGAGTGCAAGGTAAGGGGTGGGGGTCTGTGACGATCAATGGGAGGATACGTTAAGGAGAAACACCAGCCATTAACCTGCATCCGTCAAGCCTTACTATTATATGTCTTTAATTTACCACCTTTCAACCTAGTGAAGTATATGAGAACGTCCGAAAACAAGTTAATATATATTCTGCTTTCCACTAGCTGTTAACCATATATTGTAATTTTGATGACGTAGTTTATATCCTGTTCTTGATACCATCACGCGATTTTTATTTAAATATATTCTCTATTAGTAAAGGCGTTAATAGAGACTATAGCTACTCCCTCTGGTGAGAAAGGATAATAAGTCATGATGGATGACATTGTATAGAATAAGATTTATACCGGTATGTATAGAAGAGACCACCAAGCAAATGCCTGATATGGACAGGCCGCTCTATTATGCACTTTCGAGACCCTTGCTGATATACTCCAAATTGGAGCTAAGTGGGAAGTAGCTGTGGTCTGAGCAAGGTGAAAGAATGGGTCAAGGTAAAGCTGGGGGGAGGGGCCACCAGCATGGATGGGAAATAATATTGTTCTTTCTTCCGAAACAGAAGCTTTGATTCTCTTAACGTTGTGAGTGGACGTAGGTACATTACACACACACACACACACACACACACCGCTAGCTGGTGCAGTGGTAACGTTCTCGCTTGCCAACTGGTGGACGGGAGTTCGAGCCTCGCTCAGGTTGCGAAAAGTTTCACTGACGAAGTGGGGGGTTACTGTCCCCCTTGAGCAAGGGGACGGGTGTGTGCGTGTGTGAAGGTCACAGCCTTGCCCTTAGATCGGACTATATGAGCTCTCAGCTCCCTTCTGGGAGGGTAAAAGCTGACGATCACGACCATCAAGTGATCCTGACCGACCCGGTGAATTACACACACACACACACACACACACACACACATATATATATATATATATATATATATATATATATATTCTTCGTTGTGAGACGTGAGAAAAGATGAGGAAAAAATAATACCATTTTGAGTGTTCTGTGTGTAGGAAAAGTGGTGAAATTGGAAATCGAAACTTGAAAACGAAAAGGAGATGGGTGGAGGTTGAGAGAGAGAGAGAGAGAGAGAGAGAGAGAGAGAGAGAGAGAAGATTAAAGTCCCGTTCGATTTAGCACAGTCATAATCATCTACACAAGCCGGTAGGAGACTGTGGCCAGCTCTAGGCGGACCAAGCTTTGTCAGCGACTGGAAGTGAGTTTCGATACTAAAAGTGATTTCTCTATGGAGGTTCTCGAGTGCAACATTCCACCCAAGAATCATGGCCCTCGCGTAATAATCTTCGGAATCTTTGTATTTCGTGCGAACATAGTCGTGATTATAGCTATTATCACCGTTTTTGCATTTGATGACCTTTAGCCCCTGACCTAGCCAATGTAGCACATACGTGTACAGTAGAAAGTTATAGTACCAGTCAGTGTCTATAAGTATGCAAGCTTTCATTCCGCTCCATCGAGCCCCTGGGGAACTGGGGGGGAGGGGCATTTGTGAAAACCAGTACTTGTGTCTAGGGACGCTGTGGCCAGTCATCACAAGGTTGCCACTCGAAAACAAGAGGACAGAGGGGAAGAATGGATGGAACATTACCGATAGGGAATGACCTCAAGATTACGCCTAAAGAAGTCAGAGCTTTCTACGCACGTTAGTAATGCTTCTACAGCTCAGAACGTGAAAAGTACGAAAAAGGAGTTTTTGGCCTTTGCTAGGCAACAAGGTGCCCAGCAACCAAAACCTTGCACACACAACTAGGTCGTAGGCTGGTCATTGTGTCCAACTTTTGTCGGAATTGGTTGATTCTGAAGAGTAGAAGTGCCTGCCACAATCAAACAAGATACCAAGCAAGATAACGCGACTAACAATAAGGGTAGCACGAGCTGGCCAAGAGCATAAAATAATCTGGTGAATGGAATACTAAAGCTGCCAAGACTACGAATGGAAAGCAAAAAAATAATGAACTTTTTAAACAACGTCATGGTAGCAAAGGAGAAGGTGATAAAAGGAAAGGAGGCAAAAATATTCATGAGGGAGAAATGGGGAGAAGAAAAATTAAGTTCCGGTGTAACGTTGTGATTCCCGTGGCGAGTTGTTTCCAGGGGGTTGTATGGATGCACGGAAGGGGATGAACATGGAGCCGTGGTCAGATGTCCCTTTCCCATTGTTTGCGGTAGGAGGGGGCGCTCACCATCCACTCACTTGATGTAGTGCTGCTCTTGGGTGTCTGCCCTTTCCTCTCCTCCATCATTTTTTCCATCCATCCTCTACTGTCTTTCTTTCCTTCATTCTTTTCTCTTTCTTCTGCCTACAGGTTACATTACACTCACTCTTTTGTCGTTTTTTCTTTCATTCTTTCCTCTTCATTCTGCCTGTGGGTGACTCTACACTGAGTGACAAGCCAAATGATTTCCTGTATACCAGGAAACCATTTACTACGCTGGGTGGTAACCATATAACCAAATCTTGGCGCCTGGTAGTTTAGTGGGTGATTAAAACCCTCCAGTCAGACTGAGTCGGTGAAGGTTTTCAGTGTCTCAGTAACACAGAGAGTAGGCCAACATGCTCTCCAATACAAATTTCTCTAACTATCTACACCAAACTACATGCACAGTACACACTACACTTCCTTTCCCCCCAAAAAAAAAAAAAAAAATGGCTACTCAACACACAGCCTCGGAGTCCCAAGGGGGGGGGGACCATAAATGCTCTCACCTTATGCCCCTCTCTTGGTGAAGACTTGAGCTACCTGGAACCACTGTCTGAATAACTTCTTCCTCATTTCTGCAACATTCGTGGCCTTTCCTCTAACCTTCACTCTGTTGAGCACCACCTCTCCTCCTCTAAACCTCACCTGCTCTTTCTAACTGAGACTCAGCTGTCTGAGGCAATGGACAGCAAACCTTTTTCTGTATCCTCCTACTTTCTCTATACTCATTTCCAAGCCAAAGGTGGCTGTTGTCAATATATAACGAATGACTTATCTTGCTCTCGTGCTCTTGAACTCGATTCTTCTGAATTCTCTACACTCTGGCTTCGGTTTCCCTGTCATTCTCTGACTAATATATCTGTACTGTTTACTTATCCCCTAATTCTACTGGCTATCAAAAACTCTTCGACTATCTTACTTCAATGATGGAACACATTCTATCCATTTCTCCTTTCTCTAAAATCCTCATTTTGGGAGATTTCAATATTCATCACCACCTTTGGCTCTCCTTTCCTTTCACTGATTCACCTGGTGAACAAGCTTACATCTTTTCTATCCTTAATGACCTAGAGCAGTTTGTACAGCACCCTACCCATATCCCTGACCGCCTTGGAGAGAGTTCCAACATACTTGACCTCTTCCTTACAACTAATCCTTCTGCTTACACTGTTAATCTTTTATCTCTGTTGGGCTCCTCCGCTCACAACCTTATCACCTTAACCTGTCCTATCACTCCGGTACGGCCTGTGAACCCTCCAAAGAAACGTCATCTGTGGCACTTTGGAGCTGCTGATTGGGAGGCCCTCAGGCAGTACTTCTTTGATTTTCCCTGGAATGATTAGTGCTTCCATGGCCGTGAACCATCTGAGTGTGGCTTGCGCATTACGGAGGTTATTCTCTCAGGCTTGGAAGCATACATTCCTTTCTCATATCCTTTGACTAATGCAAGAAAGCCTTGGTTTAATCACGCTTGTTCTAATGCTGTCCACAACAAGGAGAGGACCTATAAAAGGTACCAGAGCCATCCACCCCTGAATCACATCATCTTTTTGTTTCTGCCCGGAATCGTGCTAAGTCTGTTCTTCGCTCTGCTAAAAATAATTTCATCCATACTAAATGCTCTCAACTCTCCTACTCGAATTCTTCCCGCTCTTTCTGGCACCTTGCCAAAAACCTTTCTAACAACTTTACCTCATCATCTTTCCCTCCTCTTTTCTACTCTGATGGTTCTGTAGCTATTTCTTGTACTGATAAAGCAGATCTCTTTGCTCAGACTTTCTCCCTCAGTTCTACCTTAGATGATTCCGATGCTGTTCCTCCATCACTTCCCCCCTCTGACTTCCTCATGACTGACATTAAAATTTCATCAGCTAATGTATTTTCTGCCATCACAGGCCTCACTACTAACAAGGCATATGGACCTGATGAAGTCCCTCCTGGTGTTCTCAAGTACTGTGCTTCTGTGTTTACACCCTGCATAGGGAAACTCTCTCGCCTTTGCCTATCAACTTGTACCTTTCCTTCTTGCTGGAAGTTTGCTCTCATTCAGCCAGTTCCAAAGATGGGTGACCATTCCCAACTATCTACCTATCGTCTAATTGCTTTAACGTCCTTTATCTCAAAAGTTTTCGAGTTAATTCTTAATAGAACAATTTTAAAGCATCTTTCCTATCACAATCTTCTTTTTGATCGTCAGTATGGGTTCCATGAGGGACGCTCCACTGGCGATCTTCTCACCTACCTTTCAGATTCCTGGTCATCCTCCTTTCGGGACTTTGCCGAAAGCTTTGCCATTGCAATTGACATCTCATAGGCTTTCAGTTGAGTCTGGTATAAAACTTTAACTTCCAAACTGCCCTCTTACGGTTTCTATCCTTCTATCTGTGCCTTCTTCTCTATCATCCTTTCTGGTCGTTCTATAGCCACTGTTGTAGATGACCATCATTCTCCTTCTGGATCGATTGACAATGGTGTTCCTCAGGGCTCTTTCCTATCACCAACTCTCTTCCTTTTATTCATCAATGACCTTCTAAGCTGCACATCTAACCTTATCCACTTGTATGCTGATGATTCCACCCTTCACCTTTCCATTCGGTTCCCGCAACGCCCATCTCAGCAGTTACTTCAACTAACAAGGGATGAGGCTATGGCACACCTAATGTCTGATTTGGCTCGTGTCTCTGACTGGGGTAAAAATAATCTTGTTTTTAATGCATCAATGTCTCAATGCTTACACCTATCAACCTGACAAAATCTTCCACATGTATACCCACTAATGTTTAATAATATTCAGCTTAGTCCTGCATCATCGTTGAACATGCTTGGGGTTTCATTCACTCGGGACTTATCTTGGAAAGATCATATTACATTCCTTCTAAAATCTGCTTCCAAGAGATTGGGTGTGCTAAGCCGACTCCATTCCTTCTTTACCCCTACACAATTGTTGACTCTGTACACGAGTTTTATCCGCCCCTGTGTGGAGTACAACTCGCATGTGTGGGGAGGTTCCCCACATACAGCTCTTCTCAATAGGATGGAGTCAAAGGCTTTTCGTCTCATTAACTCTACTTCTCTTACTGGCTCCCTTCAGCCTCTGTCTTTTTGCCGCACTGTTGCATCTTGCATCTTTATCTCCTTTCTATCGCTGTTTCAATGGTCACTGCTCCTCTGAACTGTCTGCTTGCAGTCCTCCACCTCTACGAAGATCACGTAGCACCCGTCTAGCAGCAAACTCTCATCCCTTTCCTGTTCAACTCTATAATGCAAGAGTTAACCGTTACTCCCAATCCTTCATTCATGCAACAGATCAACTCTGGAACTGTCTTTCTCTGTCTGTATTACCTGCTTCCTATGATCTCCAGTATTTCAAAAGCAGTGTGTCCAGGCATCTCGAAATAATCGGATCTTGAATTTGGCTATCTCTTGTATTTTGTTTTTCTCTTGGAAGGAGCAGTCATTGCGGGCTCGTAGCCTTTGGATCCTTCTTCCTAGCATAAAAAAAAGTCCAAGGGGTGGTTGGGGTTTATTGCTCACGTAATGCCACTCAGGGATGAGCGAGGCTGGTCATCCTCATCTTATATGCCAGGAGCAACTTGCCTAGTCCCGGGCTCCTTCGCTTCTCATGGGGCAACGTAGAACTGGATGATAGATGATGGATGATGAATTAATGGAGTCTGGGTTAGGTTAGGTTAGGTTGGACTTGGTTAGTTTAGGTTTGAGTGGGTTAGGTTCAGGTGTACTTAGTATAGTACAATTTACAAGAGAACTCACTGCGACGGGATAACCCACCACAGCTTATTTCAGAGGTCACCTCAATTTCCTTGTATGTACACTGTGCCAATAAGGCAACTCAGTACGTGACAGGGCGTTCATTAGCACCTACTCATATCCCCCACGATAATGCCACCCTGCATAATATTTTTTTTTTTTTTTTTTTTTTTTTTGCTATATCAAGACGACTGCATTCAACCTATGAAATCTCTCCGGAAATAAAAGGTTTAATTAAAGCTGTGTCTAATCCCTGCCTCATTATTTTCTCTTAGAGACCTAAAATAGTCGCCATCTTGTGGAAAATATGGCACAGAACACATTATGCTAAAGAATTTAGCAAACAGAAAAAAAAAAAAAAAAGAATTTCAAGGAAGAGAAGAAAGAGTTTAAGGAAAGAATAGTAAGAGTAAACTATTAAAAAAAAAAAAGCCAGGATTTCAAGGAAGAGAGTTTAAGGAAAGAATAGTTAGAGTAAACTATTAAAAAAAAAAAAGCCAGAATTTCAAGGAAGAGAAGAGATTAAAGGAAAGAATAGTAAGAGTAAACTATAAAAGACATCATCTTATCGAAGAGGATAATCTAAGGAAGGAAAAGGAAACAAATAAAAAAAGTAAAATCAACAGTGTGAAGTGAAAGATAGGTAAGTTCCCGGACGTTCATTAGCACATCATTGTATCCATCAAGGTAAAGTCACCTGCAGGTTATTTACCAGACTTAACCTAGTTTTTCGAAAGCATATTCTGGCCATACCGCCTTCGTATTTATACTGGTTACTGACGCATCTCGAATATCATACTTATACCGACAACCATTAATTACCGTGGATGGGCGTCCAGTCGTAAAAAATCACCGATAAAATATTTTCAAGAACGAGAGTGGGGGAAGGGGACGAGCTGGCAAAGTTTCCCCTTTTCTAGATAATGTTCAGGTGAAGAAAATCATGTGTGTGTGTATGTGTGTGTGTGTGTGTGTGAGAGAGAGAGAGAGAGAGAGAGAGAGAGAGAGAGAGAGAACTTTCCTCCCCACATCGTCCCCAGCAGTGGTCAACTTACTACATGTACAGTACATAGGTGTGTTCAGTCAGACACTTTGATGCCCCCAACAGCTCTACTGTGGACAGGACCTATCTTTTATTCTAATCTTTTTTCCCTTTTCTATGATGTTCCATCCATTTACGTTAAGATTTTTCACTTTACTTTTTTCATTCATTTTTTTATTCTTCTCTTTCCACTTTCTCTTCTCATTTGTCTTGTATCATGGTTCCTCCTTCCCGTTTCGTGTGACTTTTACCAGTGTTCGTTTTATTCTGTTGTGGGCTTGGAGAGAGAGAGAGAGAGAGAGAGAGAGAGAGAGAGAGAGAGAGAGAGAGAGAGAGAGAGAGAGAGAGAAATTGTAGTGGTAGTAGCAGTAGTAGTAACAGTGGTGGTTGTAGTATCAGTAGAAGTAACTCTTGTGGTGCTAGTAGTAGTAGTAGTTGTTGTCGTTGTTGTTGTAGTTGTTTTACTAGGTGATTGTCTACTCTTAAGCCCCAGATTCATTTAAATATATATGTTAAAGTGGAGTTTTGTACCTGCTTTCGTCACTTCATTACAATTAATCTACCGTTACACTAAGTTTTGAGGGCAGGTCCATTCAGAGTTAAGCATTATTGAATCTGGTGTTCAAAACAAGCAAAATTTCAGTGTAGTTTATCCACTGGGAAGGCTGCATTCTCCAAAAATATTTTTCTTTTGCTAATCAGTTGTGATGCTTGTTTTAAGCCACTTTTCTCTAAGGTGACGACTGACGGGGAAAAAACAATGTTGATTTAAATCAGGAGAATTAACGTTACACGGTGAAAAACAATGTTGATTTAAATCAGGCGAATTAACGTTACACGGTGAAAAACAATGTTGATTTAAATCAGGAGAATTACCACTGCGCGATGAAAAACAATGTTGATTTAAATCAGGAGAATTAACAATATACGGTGAAAAACAATGTTGATTGAAATCGGGAGAATTAACAATACACGGTGAAAAACAATGTTGATTTAAATCAGGAGAATTAACAATACACGGTCAGGTATCGAATATGGCATGATCACTGGGTCAGTGAAGCTGACCAACTGATGGCCACTCAGCGCCGGGATGGTGAAAGAACAGCATTACATTGCCTGTACTTGTCACTTTGGAGTTTCTGAACTGCAGACTGTTCCAAATTTAAACGAGGTCTGTAAGTACGGATTATCAATGAAACGTTCAATAATAAGGGATATTTTGGCGTTGCTGTGGGTCATCAAAGTAATAAATCACTAGTAGTAATAACAGTAGGTTATACGTAGTGGTAATACCAACCCCAGGACCATCTGAACGTGAACCAGACAGACCGCTCTCCTTTTGCAGCCTCCCAGCCCCCTCTTGAAAATTAGGGAAGGAGCTGAGGATGTTTAACAATGCAGAGGGGCAGCTTGGTTGTATCCATTCCACTGCATGGCGGGTGTTGCGAAAGAGAGAGAGAGAGAGAGAGAGAGAGAGAGAGAGAGAGAGACAGAGAGAGAGAGAGAGAGAGAGAGAGAGAGAGAGACAGAGAGAGAGAGAGAGAGACAGACAGACAGACAGACAGAGACAGACAGAGAGACAGACAGACAGACAGACAGACCGGCAGACAGAAACAGACAGGCAGACAGAGACAGAGACAGACAGACAGACAGACAGACAGGTGTACATCTACATTCCGATGTCTGTTGCATTACTAAAGCCAATGACATACGATTTTATTCAGCAGAAAATGGTGATAGCAGTGGTGGTGATGGTAGCTGAGGTGGTGGTTGTAGTGCTTGGTGGTAGATGTGATGGTGGTGGTGGTGATGGTGTTGGTAGCTATGATGATGGTGGTTTTGATGGTAGCTGTGATGACGGAAGGTTTTGCCGTGGTGGTGGTGGTGGTAGTTGTGTTGATGGTGGTGATGGTAACTGGGGTTAGTGGTAGTTGTGGTGAGGATGGTCAATGGTGATGGTGGTAGTTGTGGTAGTGATGGTAATTGGTGTTAGTGGTAGTTGTGGTGATGATGGTAAATGGTGTTGGTGGTAGTTGTGGTGGTGATGGTAACTGGTGTTGGTGGTAGTTGTGGTGGTGATGGTAACTGGTGTTGGTGGTGGTTGTGGTGGTGATGGTTGTGGCGATGCTAGTTCTGTTGATGGTGGTGGAGGTAATGGTGATAGAAACGTCTCTCATCTGGGCAAGTGCTTTGCGGCCTGATAAGGCCTCGAGACTCTTGTCAGAGCTAACGTTAACGCCTACAGTCTGAAAAATTTCCATTACTCTGAATTAATTCATTTGTTTATAGCAATAACTAAAAAAAAAAAAAAAAAAAAGTAATTCAATTGGAGAGTAAAAATCACTGGGTTACATCATCGCGGCGTGTGTGAGTCACCTTAATAATGCGACCTGGAGGTAGGTGGTGTGTGAGCTGATTCACGCACCTCAGTACCTGTCTTCACATCCAGGGTAATAAGCAGGCAGCGGTGACCTAACCACTGAAGTTATTTGTACTTACCATCTTATGGACACCTTGGTCAGGATAAAAAGTTAAACAAGTATAGATATCGCGAACAAATAGATAAATGGATAGATAGATTGGCAGGTAGGTAGGTAGGTAGATAGATAGACAGATGGATAGGAAAATGCTAAGAGTGTTATAAAGACATAGACTGTTATATAGACAGATAGATAGGTAGAAAAGTAAACTAATAAACATTTATCGAGATAGACATAATAACTTAATTAGTAGACAGGTAGACTGGTAAACGAGAAGACAGATTCACAGAAAGGTAGACAGTGGTAGACATACAGATAAACAAGGGAAAAGATGAATAAATAGACAGATATAAAGAAACAACAACAGCCAACTATGGAAGATAACTGGGTCTAGTTACTGAGTGCCCAGAATCGAACCATGGTTAGATCGTTTCGCTTCTGTTTGTAATTTCATGCCACTCCAACACACAAGTTTATACGTTTATTTACTTTTTTTCTTTGCTCTCTCTCTCTCTCTCTCTCTCTCTCTCTCTCTCTCTCTCTCTCTCTCTCTCTCTCTCTCTCTCTCTCTCTCTCTCTCTCTCTCTCTCTCTCTCTCGTGTATGTAACTGTACCAGCAATGGGTCTTATATCCTACACTGTGTTCCTCTCCGTTCACGCACTCCTTCATCCATATTCCACCACGCACCCATCACAGTGTTAATACTGTTACCATTAACCCTCTCACAGTAACCACAACTCTACTACTCAATTACAACTAAAGCCATACCATTTTATTTATATGAGAGTGAGTTACAAGAACTTGACCGTTAATATAAACATAATTAACCCTCTCAAAGTAGGGACAACTCTGGTATTGTATTATAACTACCACCAGACGGTTTTATGCATCTGAGAGTGAGTCATAGGAGCCCGATGTTAAGACACGAGAAATAATACCCACCCGGGATAAAATAATGCCACCCGAGATTAACTCTGACACTTACTTTCTAATTAATTCAGTTTTCCCTCATTTACATTTATAAATTGGATCATCTCCATTAAACCACAACACCACTTCATTACCACACCACAACACACCACAGCTCCCTCACACCACCACACACCACAGCTCCCTCACCCCATCACACACCACAGCTCCCTCACACCACTACACACCACAGCTCCCTCACACCACCACACACCACAGCTCCCTCACACCACCACACACCACAGCTCCCGCACACCACCACACACCACAGCTCCCGCACACCACCACACACCACAGCTCTAACACACTACATCACTACCACTCCTCCGCGCACCACAACACCCCACAACACCACAGCATCACATCAGGAAGCAATTTCATTATTACTCTGGTATACAACACTGTGGTGTCTTTTACACGACAAGATACTTCACAACATGGTACCACACCATCACAATGGCACCAATCACCACCATTATATCAACAAAATATTATAGTACAGTAGCAATGATGGACAACACAACACAAGGATGTGATGCCACGTATACAAGACAAATCACAGTACATCTCAACACCATCACATCACAACACTGTGAGGCCACACATGCAATAAAAACCACGGCACAACTTGACACCATCACATCACAACACCAGTTCTATTACAACAACCAGTAAGAAGGATGAATGATGCTCACAAATCTGTCAAAAAACCTATCATAGCCTAATAAATTCTGCTGACCGACATATGATCTTGAGAGAGAGAGAGAGAGAGAGAGAGAGCAGAAGGAGGACGAGATAGGGAACAATTTTTCATCTCGTCCATGAATTTCTGTGAAGGTAAAACCATATGAACCAGTTCACCAAACTGACCAAGATACAGGACTACACTAGGTGAAACTGTACATCATATGTTTGTGTGTGTGTGTGTGTGTGTGTGTGTGTGTGTGTGTGTGTGTGTGTGTGTGTGTGTGTGTGTGTGTGTGTGTGATGTGGTGAATAATTTGCTAATGAATAGGAGTTACAAAGCCTCTCATATCCCAGAACAGACACCTTATGAAACCTACACAGTTACCCATAAATCCTGAATGAGTGTTATCGTAATCACAGTGATGGTAATTACTGAGATATTTAGCCAACTGTCTTCATAGTTCATCCTGACAACCGATCATCATCAGAAGACTCCCTGTGGCGCTTACCAATTATTTGAATCAGCATGTCTTCATAACAATTAACTTGTACCACACATCGTCTTTTTTCGTAGTAGTACTCAAACATTTACTTTAATATTTGGTTGTGAAGTATTTGGCAGTGTGAAGACAAACATATATAAAAGCAGTCCTAAACACAACTTAAACCTCTGCAGGCATATAAATTTGGCCCCTGAGTCAATAATATTGTCTTTAATTGAACACTTTCAACCCCATATATCCCGGTTGGCTCTTGTCTTAATTACAATGTTGGAAATTAGTGAGTCAACGATGCCAGTGTCTCCCGGAAGCTGAGGCCAGAGTTACTGCAACAATAAACTGCCACGACACAGTCACTGCATTGGAAAATTAACTGCGATGTCACTGGTGTTATGGACTAGCAGAGTGTGTGTGTGTGTGTGTGTGTGAAATGAAATATTATTGGACTAGCTGTGCACCACATCGTTAGAGTTTTCAATATACTGATAAAAGAGCCTGTGTTCCTGCTAAGGAAAACCTTTTGTAGAAGGTGGCTTAGAGTGATGTAAGAAAGTGGGTTATAAGGGTGTAAGTGAGTGGGTTATACGGGTATAAGAAAGTGGCTTACAGGGGTGTGAGAAGGTGGCTTAGTAGGGTGTAAGATGGTGGCTTATAGGGTGTAAGATGGTGGCTTATAGGAGTGAAAGAGGGTGGCTTAGATGGGTGTAAGAGAGTGGTTAGAAGGATGTAAGAAGGTGGATTAGAGGGCAATAAGGAGGAGGCTTTGAGGTGTAGAAGAGGGTGGTTTAAGGGAAATATAAAAACTGAGGCTTGAAAAGTAGTAAGTACCCTCTTGTCAATAGGCCAGTATAAACACCTATAGTTTGTCAACATTGTTAATGGCAAATGTGTGTTTAGTTCCTTGTCATCCGGATCGTTTACCAGACAAAAGTTTTAAATAAATCTGAATTAAAAGGAGGATGGAGTCTAAGTTACTGAGATCCTGTAAATGAAACCCCATTTCTTTGCCTTACTTGCCTTCTCTTTGCCTCGCTCAACCGTGCCTCCCTCCTGCCTCGCAGTGACCCCACTCCCTGCCTGCCCTGCCTCCTTTACTTCTTTCCATCAGTGGGTATCTCTTTTTTCCCTGTCTTTTGCTTGCCATCCCATATCATCCTTTTCACCTTATCTGTCTCCCTACATGCCTGCCTGAATCTTTCTACCCCCTGCTATTATCTCTCTCTCATTGCTTCTTGTCTAACTGCCTTTCTGCCTACCGTCCTTCCTACCTGCCTGGCTGCCCGTTTTTTTTTTTTTTTTCTGTTCCGTTTCGCTACTTTTTCTCTGCCTCCCATTTTTCTTGTCTGCCTGTTTACCTATTTTTCGTCTGCCTGCCTAACTGCCTACTTGACTCCCTTCCTATTTTCTTACCTGACTTACTTTATCTCCTATCTGCGTTTCTCCTTCTGCATCACACTATGCCTAACTCTCCACCCGCTTCCGTACTACATCACTTTCCTATCCCTCTCTTTAACACATTCTGAGCAGTGACCAGAGACAGCAGGTATGCGAGAGTAGGGGCCGTGTGCTTGCTGATTCTTTATTGTTATTGTTCTGGTTTTGCCTGAGGGAAGCTTTGAAATAATACCTCCACGCTCATACTGGCATATCTACAAAGTCTATTTTCCACTGAGTGGCTTACTACGCCTTGCCTCTCCTTACACGATCATCCCAGTCCATCCCGCCCATTTGTCTCCACTCTGCTACCACACTTTTTCTAGCCTCACTCTCACATATACACTTAAGAGAGATATGTGGTTTACACCTGATTGCCAGCGCCGCCCGTCGAACAATACCAATCTTCACAGGATGTACTCCTCCCAAACTGCCACACCACCCACCATTATCTTTGTTACAGTCATCCCCTTCTGATCTGAAGGGAGTCTCTCCGACATTACATACAGCTTGGAGAGGATGTGCGTGTGTGATGTAATGGTTGGTAGATTCACGTGGACTAACCGACTAGGACTGGTTACTCCTCGTGTTTGAATACATCATGAACTTTTTGGTCGTCTGGACTACAAAGAGATTGTTTGAGATACATCATATGTTAATAATTCTTGATGGTCTGGGACAACAAGACTGTGGATATACATTATGTGGATTGACATTTCTAGTGAGAAACTGTGTATGTCCCCAGCAGACACTACACCCTGTCCATTGTGTTATGAGATATATACTAGTGCATATATAATGTCTACATATTTGTTCCATCCCGCCTAAAACTTTCAGCTAAATACGCTCATTTTTGCTCCCCTATCATTGAAATATACCTCACCGACCCAACTTCTGCATCCTTTTAAGATTTTATATCACTGTAATGTCGGCCAGTCGATCGAAAAAGTGTGCAGAATTGGACATTTTTTGATGATATAGCTGCACACACACACACACACACACACACACACACACACACACACACAAAGGCCACTTTCAGAGTAACGGAATAAACAATACCTTTAACATAAGTGGAGCCAGTTTTATCATTTCTATTTGCTGCTGCTTGTAAATTGAGTCGCTGTTTTTACATATACAGGAGACACAAAGAAAAATGTATAAAAGGCTCCCTACCAGCTTGTTCTTGCCGATTACAATCAGGTTCATATTGTCTACAATATTATATACGAGTGTGTCACGTTGATATTGACAAATGTGCATAATAAAACATCACCGTTAACGTTTGCTACCTAAGTACAGCTTGAGATAGAATAAAAAAAGCAAGGAAGATAAAATCATGATAGAGAAGACTAGTAATTAATACTGTGTTCAGTGAGTTGGACCACACATTCATTCACTCACCAAAGAAGAAATATACTGTTAGACAAGAGGTGCCAGGGAATACCATAAAAACGATCCATTGTACCACAGCATTTACAGATCTTCTGGGGGAGGTGGCTGTTAGCAGACCTGGGTATGATAAACTTGCGAGGCAGAAAAATGAGGAAAGTCCTTGCTGACACGGTATGTATTAGTCTGTGTACTGTACGTGAAAGAAGATACTGTTGTTATAGCCTTTGTGTGTGTGTGTGTGTGTGTGTGTGTGTGTGTGTGTGTGTGTGTGTGTGTGTGTGTGTGTGTGTGTGTGTGCGCGCGCAATAATAATTTTCGGTCTATCGCAGCCAGTGACTCAAAATACACAGGTCCTTAATCTAGTATCCTAAACTATGGTGGTCAACAGGCTGACCCTGGCTGCTCTTGAAGAGCGCCGACATGCTACCAAACCTCAGCGAGGCTGGAGTGGGGCGTAGGCACAACGGGACAGACCGCCTAATCTATACTCTGCTGAGTTTCGAACCCTTGCCGGTCTACCACCACAGTACTCCATGAGCTACACCTGACACGTGAGACCTCACCTCACCCACGCAAGACGCGCGGCCTGAGCTGGGCTTGAACTCTGGTCCCTTGGATTGGTGGTCAAGTGCTCTATCAATTGCGCCACCAAGTGTGTGTGTGTGTGTGTGTGTGTGTGTGTGTGTGTGTGTGTGTGTGTGTGTGTGTGTGTGTGTGTTCGCAGGGAAAGGGTGGTCAATGTCAAACGCTCGCCAGGTATAATCCTTCACTCCCAGTCTCTTTTGGTGTGACACACACACACACACACACACACACACACACACACACACACACACACACACACACACACACCGCTCGCTGGTGCAGTGGTAACGTTCCCGCTTGCCAACTGGTGGACGGGAGTTCGCGCCTCGGTCAGGTTGCGAAAAGTTTCACTGACGAAGTGGGTGGTTTCTGTCCCCCTTGAGCAAGGGGACGGGTGTGTGCGTGTGTGAAGGTCACAGCCTTGCCCTTAGATCGGACTATATGAGCTCTCAGCTCCCTTCCGGGAATTACACACACACACACACACACACACACACACACACACAGAGGAAAAGAAGAGAAAAGCAAAAAAATAAACAGATAATAATTAACCAGTTTCATATAGCCTACACAAACCACACACATCTTGTGGTGCTGTCCAGGTGGTTTGGTCCTAATCCAAACACAGTGTTACTAATGATACACTTTTAAGCAGAAGGTTGTTTTGTGTTTGTTTATTTGATAATTTACTTGTATGACTTCTAACCGATACAACATCTGGATGAAAAAACTGATATATAATAAATGATGTGAACTAAGAAATTAGAAAATTTATTATACAAATAATGATGGAAATGAGGTACTCATATAGAGGGATGGTCAACTTAGGAAAAAAATTACGCTTTCCAACCCATAGTAGGCAGATTATGTCATTCTCTCTCTCTTTCTCTCTCTCTCTCTTTCTCTCTCTCTCTCTCTCTCTCTCTCTCTCTCTCTCTCTCTCTCTCTCTCTCTCTCTCTCTCTGTCAAAGCGCCCCCTAATAGGATACTTAACTGAGCCATTTAATCAATTTAGTACGCTGTCAATTTTTTGTCTTGACAAAGGTAGCCGACTTTATTTAATCTACGTAAATCTCAAGACAACATTATGGTTGGAAATACTTTTTATCTGATCAGTACCAAAACCATTAGTATATAATTATTTTGCTGCCGCAAATACGTTATTTATCTTACTAGGGCCTCCCGAAATGATAACAACAAGCTTCTTTAACCCTTGTCAGAGGAAGTATGCCTCTCCCTCCCTCCCTCCCTCTCTCTCTGGTAAATGTAGTTTTTTAATCACTGAGAAGGTGGCTGTTGTTTAACAGTAGTTTAGTCACTATCAGCATATATCAGTATAACCCTCGTCGTCATCACCGACTTTCATCATCAAATCCATGTCAGATGTTTAAGGGTTTCTCTCCTCCTACCCACTCTGAATGGAACTGCTGTCGTCGTGACCATCACCATTATCACTGTTAAATATCCCACAACCCTGTGGGAAGTTTCCTTATGTTTTCAATATTATTATTAGCTTACTTACCTTAACAGTGCAATATTTCAAAGGCTGTTTGGCCTTGAGCATTCAAATTTGGTCAACTTAATCGCACAGCCGTCCTCTTCGTTTGCTCAAATATGGTGGATCATCAATCAGATCTCCAGATGTTATTTGGAACAGAAAAGTGAGTCAGCCAGGCTATCTCCTGAACCCTTAAGCTAGGAAGCTGAAATTTTACTGCGAAGTAGCCTTAAGGTGGACGCAGCGGAGAAAAGAGCATGGTTCCAAACGACTGATTACTGTTTGAGATAGCCTGAGGTGAAATATTGGGACTGGATACTCTGGATGTCACCTAATTTTCCAAGAAGGATTAAAACTAGAGGCACCAAACCTTCTGGACTTATAGACTGTGGTGACGTAAGGTGACATGTACAAGATCAGTGACTTTGTCCTGAACGTCTCTTTATAGCTCGACTTCTAGTAGCAATGGCCGTCGGAAGCTTTCTTTACCAAAATTTTTCTTGGGCAATTTTACGGTGTTGTTATCGTCATTACCGTCATCATTCACCTGACGGAACTGGGATATTCCCTTTTTCAGTACTAGGTCGTGGATGCATGACGTACAATGAGCTTGGTTCCTGACGAAATCAAATTACCAACCTGAGTGCACTAAGCCAGCTGAAACGAGTCAGAGATCTTCGTCGTGTTAGATCAATCTCGTTCTATGACATTTAAGTTGTATGTTATAGGTGCTGAGGGGCAACTGATCCACAGGGCAGAGGAATATCATTTATTTTCAAAGGAGAAGTGACCTGCCCCCACCCAATTCTTCAAGCATGGATGTAGATGTGGAAGGCTCTTCAAGTGTACTGAGAAATGCATGTGATATTTTTAGCTGCGGCGAAGCCTACAGCTCTACAAGTGGTACACCTGTTTTTTTTTTTTTTTTTTTTTGAAAGTTCGAACATCTGCTACTGAAGAGTTTTGGGCCATTTTCTTATGAGATAAGCTGTTACGTCACCTGACGCATCAGCTGACTATTAGGTGGTTTTCAGCTTCAGCAATAAGGAAGCATTGTAGCGACTTTCCTCTGAAGTACGAAGTTGTTCAGCATGAAATTTTGTGTTCATTTGGCTTGTTACCTGTTCCATCAACTGGCGCACCAGCTGATTATTTAGCAGTTTTCAATATTCGCAATAAAGAAGCATTTTATTAAAACAATTTCACATATTCAACGAGTTTCATGTTTTTTTTTTTGGGGGGGTGGGGGAAGTTGGTGCAGGCAGCAGATCTATGAAGACAGTCTCTTCTTGTTAATGAATAAAACTGTTTAGAGGCAGCAATAACTGAACTGAAAACACGTTATCATTGTGGAGGGGTTACAGGAGATGGTTTGCTGTCATTTTACTGTGGTGGACGTCCCGTAAGTTACCTGAATCGTCTGGTGATCGAAACAATAATATGTAAACAGCGTAATTATTGGGATGGAGCTAAAGGAGATTTCTTCTAATAACTTCATTGCGAGGTATCTAACTCAAGATGAATAAATCGTCTGATGGCAACAGCAATATAACAAGACGACATTGTATTGAAGGGAAAAGTGAATTGTACTTTTACCTCCTTCACAACGAGGAATTTCCCCAATGTTCAGTAAAACCATCAAGAGGTTAAAAATATATTATAAGAGAGAGAGAGAGAGAGAGAGAGAGAGAGAGAGAGACTTGGAGTGTTGGCAACACTGATGTTTCTTGGTCCAACAGATCTGATGGTAGTTATTTAAGCCATTGCAGAACACAGAGGTAATTCACGCCCCTATACATATACCGTTGCGGACAATAATATCGTTCTAGTTTTTAATAAGATAATTATTCATCTCTTTTATAGCATATTGAATAGCATGTTGGAACTGAATATGGCACCACTGTGATTCGAAAGTCAGTGTTCATTGCATTTTATTGACCATGATGAATTGTATCAATACACAGAGTGGTTTTTATATTGGCTTCCATCATATTGTGTGTTGCCTGGGCGGCTCAGTTTGCATTATTTTGGGGTGTGGGGGTGGGGGTGGGGGGGAGATTCCATTTTAGCTGTTGAATAAAATTAGTAATCGCCAAAGAATGCAGGCGAGGTATAGAAAAAATAAACACTGAAAAGCAGGGCAGGGATTACGGAAAGTATAAACTGCTGCAGGATGGACGCTGGTCACTCTGTCAGAGCCGTCACCATAACAAATGTAAATAGGGCTGTGTACTACATGGACCAGTATATTATGCCTGCCACTGTACTTCAGCCAGTAATGTGCAAAAACATACCGTAAGTAGCAGAATGTATAGCTTCAAACGAAAAAAGCGCAAGATCGGGCCAGGTGCAGGCAGGAAAAGTTTGCATATTTTAATTTCATTAGTGTTAGCTTATTATCCAGAAACACTCACCGAAATGTCATAAAACACCATTTCCTTCACACAAGTTCATAGTGAGAGAACCCTACCATGTATTCAGCACTGACGTGTAATATTAGTGCAATAATGGTCACAAACGGGTATGTGGCATGAGGGAGTGCACGGTCTCAGGGAAAGGACTGCCAAATCTACGCCCATAGTCATGCAGAAAATGTTATAAGAAATATTAATATTAAAGATAAAACTGGCGCCGTAATTTCCACGAAACAAGAAGATCAGCTTTATAGGTAGCAACGGCACCTTCATGGGCAGTTTTTCTATAACTTAGGCTATTTCAGAGTTAAAACACACACACACACACACAAAATATAAAACTATGGTTCATTACACTGGCTTCCCGTTATTTCCTTGTCATAAATATCTGCTTTTTATGTTCTCCATTTTGCATTTAACCAGTCAACCTTTAGTGCGATGCTGCTGCCCTGCACTACCCTGCCCTTCACTGCCCTTTCCTGTTATGCCCTGCAATGCCTTACCTTTACCTTCATCATATCTTCCCATTTCTCTGCTCATTGTCTCTCTCTCTTTTCCTTTTTCCTTCTTTCTCTTTCCCACTTGCCCTGTCCTACACTGTCCTGTCTTTCCGTGCCCTGCGTGCCTGGTCTGGGTATTATCGAGGCATTGGCAATATGCTCTTGATGGCACTGGACGGTATAAATCGCTAAGCCAGGCACAGCTTTCAGTCCGCTTCGTTCTCTCTCTCCCCCCCACCGTCCAGATGTCGCTGCTCACATTTTTTCATCCCCCTTCCCCTTGTTCCTTGTTTATTCTCCTTAGTTTCTCCTTCCCCACCTCCTCTCTCTCCTATCTTATCTCACCTCTCCTTCGCCCACCGCTCTCCTCAAACCCTCTCTCTCCCCATCCTCACTTTCTCATCCCCCCACTCTCCCAGTCCCAGTCCCCCCTCCTTTTCTTCACCTTCCCCCCTCCTGTTCCTTTTTCATTCTTATCCCTCCTCTATTCCACAATCTCTGTCCCTTTCCTCCCAGCCCGTCTCTTACCCTCTACTCCAGTGGTTCTCAAATCGTGGTTCATGGTGACTTTTTGGGTGGTCCACAGGACGTTCACTATATTTGGTAATAAACTGGAGATTGGTGCATATATTTTTAAATTTATTGAAAATTCAGTACGAAAAATCTTATCCAAATAAATAATTGGCCATTTATTTTATTGTACTATTCTTATTGATTATTCCAGTATGATTGGTACTTACCCAAATTTGTAACATGCAGTCAGATGTCTTCTTCTACCATTTAAATCAACTTCCATGTGTGAGAGCAGATTTTCATGTTTGTTGCACATTAAGTCCAAACAGAAGAATTGACTTGCAGTGGAAAGCGATATTCATTGTGCATTATCAAGTACCATTCCTAACATTGAAAAGCTTGTCAGTGAGAAGAGAATCCAAAAGTCTGGTTGTAAAAAAAAACATTAGTTATATACTACTACATAATTTCAAAATTCTGTTTGTTAGAAATTAATTTCACAGCAAAATTTTTGAGAAGTATTCATGTATTCCCCTATAAATTATGTTCGGAAGAAATACATTTCAGACCAAAATGTCATTGTCTAATGGTTTTATATCATTTCTCGAAATTCTGTTTGTAAGAAATATATTTCCAACCCAAATGTT
>NC_137062.1:21227851-21357851 GCF_032717465.1 Coenobita brevimanus
TCCTTTCCCCTTTTCTCCTTTCTTTCACCTTTTCATGCTTTGTGTTTTAATTTTTCTTTTGCTTTTTATTTCTCCTTACTCTCTCTCTCTCTCTCTCTCCTTTCCTCGTTCATTACATATTGCAGCAATAATTGATCAAGGGAAGTAGTAGTCAATATCAAGTAAGGTGTAGCGGCCTGGCACACAAATATAGGTGTCTGCAGTTCCACCGTAATCAACAAGATGCTCCTTTATTGGTTCATCTTTCTCATTCCCCTATTTTTCTCCTTTCTTTTTTCGTTCATACTACTTTTGTTTTCTGAACTACTTTGCTTCTTTCTTCTTTTCATGTCTTTTTTGTTTCTTCTTTGTATCTAATTTTTATTCATCTCACTTTTTTAACTACTATTTGTCATTCTCGTTCTTTTTTCTTAATCATATCTTTTCTTTTAATTTGTTTTGCTTCCTCCTCCTCGTTGGCCGTTTTTTCTCATCATGTCAGAGTTTCACAATGTACAGGAAAAGGAGGAAGCGAGAGGACGTACCGGTAAGGGTATTATCATCCGTGTTAACCTACTGGACATCAGCATATTCCCTACACCACAATAACCATCATCATCATCATCATCATCATTGCCTACAACATTAACCACCAACATTATCCAAACTAACTTAGACATGCATCACCATCACCAGAACAATCATCATAATTAACCTATATAACCATTATTCCTGTTATCATCATCATCGTCGTCACTGTCACCTCCACCGCTATTAGTTACATCAGATCAAAGCCGCCACTATATTACGTCATCACAAGCTACAAGAGACGTTAGAGGCAAGATGATGTAAGGTGGAGGGGTCTGGGAATCTACTACACCTGTACTCTGCTCAAACTTTTTTTTTTTTTTTCGTTTGTTCCTCATTTACATATCTTTTGCTCCTTTTTTGTCCTAATTTCCTTGTTTTTCAATGCTTCTCCTATTAATCTTCTTTCTTCTGGCTACCTATCCATCCATCCATCCATCCACCCATCTGCATATCTTTCAGTGTATTTACCTATGTATCTCCTGCTACAGCCGGGGTTCGTTCTACTGACATCATTCACTTTCAGTACGATGGCTTAATTTATATTTTACTCCTGGCATCGGCATAGGATTTTATTCACGTAAGATCCCCTTAGTAGAGCAGGTGTTAATGTAGGCGGTACCCAACCCCTCCAGTTACAAGAGTCTGTCCTAACCTACCTACATAAAGTCATCAGGACATTGGAAAAATAAAATGAATAACAAGAAGGAGATGAGGCCGGGAAGACTAACGGCCTGGGTCCCTACACCAGAGGCCAGGAGTTCATATCCATGATGTCATCTCCTTTTATTGTCATTATTTTCTTTCTCAACACCTCTACCATCATCATCATCATAATCATCATCATCATAATCATCATCACCATCAAAGCCAACTTACATCACTATTCAACAGCACTAACACTGTGCATTCACCATTACTGATGTGTAGATCATCATTATCAAAGTTAACCTACAGCACCGTTCTGCATCACTAACATCATCACTATTAATGGTTGTGTAGAACTGAACTTTTATTTGTTTTATCAACATCGTCATTATCATCATCACCATCATCATCAGTTTTCGTAAAAAATGATTATCGCCATCAGTAATAAGTAACAACCAGTATCACAACCACCACAACAACCATCATCATCATCATCACCATCATTTTCTTTTCCAGTTGTCTTTTCTTCTGCATTATAGTACATCATCACAAGGTACAAGAGAGGTGGGAGGGGATATGAGGTAAGGTGCAGCGGCCTGGCACTACACTACACCTGCACTGAGTTACAACATCCATTTGTTAGCACACTTTTTATTTATACGTAATTTCTTCCCTAGTGTTTGTTTTTCTATTTTGCATTTGTACGTCTTTTGCTGTTTATTCTTATTTCTGTCATTCTTTCTGCGTTCCCTTCCCTTTTTCTTTATTGTGTTCTTTTTATTTTCATCTAATTATTTCTCCTTTATAGAACCAATATTCATTTGCTTTCTCCATCATCAACTCTTCTTTCAATTTCTTCCTATTATTTGCTTCTTTTTTTATATTCTCTTTTTCCCTGTATTTTCCTTTCTTATTATATTATATCACAAGCTAAACGTGAAGTACGATGTGAGATGAAGTAAGGTTATCATCATTATTGCTAATATGCATCACCATCAACACCACCACCACATATTTATCACTATTAATCATCATCATCGTCATCATCATCATCATCATCATCATCATCATAGATACTTATAGCATTATCATCAACACCAACCTGCATCACCATTATCATCATCATCATCATTATCATCACTATCAATACTGTCATCTCCACCATCATTATTTACACCGTCATTATTACTAATATCATGATGCACTCACTGTTTTATCATACAACATAACAAATATCATTATGATCATCATCATCATCATCATCATCATCATCATCACTTAGAGGTATTAGATCGAAGCCATTACTACAGTTCGTCCATCTTAACTTGGCAAAGGTTGTCGCCATTTTGCGGTGAATATTCCGTAACTGAATGGTGAATGGGGTTACAATAGCACTTCTTCATGACTAGGATCAAATTCTAAACTTCAGGGTTACATATGGATGGATAATAATTTTAGGTTAGGTTCAACTGTACAGAATATAGCAACATATCTGTGTTAATGTCTTGTTCAAGCTCGGCACTCAAGATTGAGAGATTCCAGTTTTGTGCCTTGTTTAAGAAGAAAGATTACTGTGCCATATTTTGCTTCTTATCTGCTGTTATAGTTCAGCAATCAAGATGGAGAGATGGCGTTATTAGGCCAAGTTAAAATGGGCAGAGTATTAAAGCATTATAAACACCCAAGGAGGCAGGAGGCGATATGAAGGTAGGTAGAGTTGTGTGGCACTACTATACCTGTCTACACTTCGTACCTTTACACATCCTTTTTTGCGTGTCTGTTTTCATTTGTCTAAGTTTTTCTTTCCTTGATTTTGACTTTTTTCGTTGTTTTTGTTTATTTATCCTTATCTTAATTTCATCTTTAATTCGTTTTCTTTCTCCTTAGCCATTTCTATCTTGCTCGTTTCTTTTCTTTCGCCATTCTCTTTCACCTTTTCTTTCAACTTTGTTTCCTTTACTTATAATTCTTTCTCGTCGATATTACAGCATCACAAGGTACAAGAGGTAGGAGGCGAGATGAAGCAAGGTGGAGCGGCCTGGGACACTGCTACAGGTGTACTCAGATAACACTTGTACCATTTATACCTCCTTTTATCTTTATACCACATTACTTTCTACCCATGTCCTACATTTCACATTTCCATCATTCTCGTCGTTCTTTCCTCCTATTTTCTCAGTTTCCTTCGTTGTTTCCCACTTTCTTGCTTGTCCATTTCTTTCCTCTTACTTTCTCTTTTTCGTTCAATTTTTTTTTTCCTTTTCTTTCCCTCCTTCTCATTTATCATTTTTTGTTCACTCCATTTCTTTATTCCTTCCTAATGTCTTTGTTCACTATATTACAACAATGAAGCAACAAGAGAAGAAGGAGTCAAGGTGAAGTAGGGTGGTGCCACCTGGGACACAAATGAAGGTGTCTGGAGTTCAACCCCAGTTTCGCCGAGTCCTCCTTTTCTTTTCTTTTTCCTTTATCTTCCATGTTGTTTTCATCCCCTTCCTTCCTTTTGTATTTATTGTCCTGTTTTTCATGTTCTCATTTCTTCTGTCCTTTTCATTTATTTTTCCTTATCTACTTCCTTCATTTTTTCTTTCCTCTCTGTATCATTTGTTATCCTCTCATTTTTACTTCACGTCTCCCATCCTTGCTTATGTTTATTTTATCATCTATTTTCTTCCCAATGTATTATTTAATTTTGTTCCCTTTGCATTCACAGTTTCTTTGTCACTTTATGATTTTGCTTGCCTCCGGTTGATGGGTCTGCTCAGTTAAACGTTTAGGGGTTATTCAATAACATCTTTCTTATTCTCATTCTCTAATACGCTGCAGCATCACCAGCTGAATTTAAGAGAGGTAGGAGGTGAGATAAAATGATGTTATCATCGGCGCTAATGCTTTGTACAACAGTATTACCAACACCACCACCACCAATACATTAATCACCATTTCTACCTCTATCAGCATCACAGTTATTATCCATATAGTTAGCACAATGAAAATTAACCTACATCACCTCCACCATCATCATTCTCGTACCTGTAACACCACCAACATTAGGCACATTACATCAAAGCCACCACTACATTACAACATCACAAGCTACAAGAGAGGTAGGAGGCCAGATGAACTAAGATGCAGCGGCCTGGGGCTCTACTGCATCTCTACCCAGTTCGCACCATGCGTCTTCATGGTTTACTTTTCTTACGATATCATTTTTTACGTTCATTTGTTTCTTGTTTTTCTTTTGTCTCACATTTATTTTCGCTCATCTTTCCTCTTTTGTTTCTTTTGATTTTCTGTCTCGTAATTCCTTGACCTTTTTTCTCTCTCTTTTTTTTTTTTTTTATCTCTTTCTTTTCGTATTTTTTTTCCTTTTCTTCTTCTCTCTCAGTTTATCTTTGTTGATTTTATCCTTTCGTTCTCCACCACATTTCAGCATTACAAGCTACAAGTGAGGTAGGAAGCGAGATGAAGTATGGTGGAGTGGCTTAGGACTCTAGGTGTACTTGTATGAAGTTAACGCCCTTACCATATACACTTCACGTTCCTTCTTCGTATCGTTGGTTCTTTCCGTCTCCTTCACGTTTCCTTTCACTTCGTCCCATGTATATCGCTCTTTCAACAGGTCTCTCTCTTTATCCTTCTCCTTCCTTATACTCGTACTTTGTTTCCTCGCTCCTCCTTATTCATATCCCTTCATTCCATCTACCTTTATTTGCTCATATATTTACTTCTCCTTCGTTTAAGTCTTCTTTCTTTATTCACTGTATTACAGTAAAAAAACAACATGGGAAAAAGGAGCCAAGGTGAAGTAGGTGGAGCGACCAGGGTCTCTGATAAAGGTGTCTGGAGTTCCACCCCAGGAATTTCATTGCGACTCCTTTATTGTTCTTTTTTTTCCTTCCCCTTGTCTTTCACATTCATTCTTACATCTTATTATGATTGCACGTCTCATGTTTTTTTCTTATTTTTCTTTCGTTTTTATTCTTATTTTTCCTTTTTTTGTTTTTTCCTCTCTACTTCTTTCATTCTCTGTCCGTTTTACGCTCCCATTTCCTTTTTCCGTTCTTTGGCAGTTTCTTGATAATTTCTATCATTGTTTGGACCGCCTTGTATTTTACTCAAACTGTTAGTAATTTTTCATTCTTTAAAAACTTCCACTTTCTAAAACACTTCGTTCATCCCTGTCTTGTTATTTATGTTACAGTATCATAGACCACATGAGAGATTGGAGGCTCGATGAAGTAATACAGTTATAATTATAATACGTTTCTAAGCATCACCATCGATATCACTACCAGTCCCATTGCAACCAAAATCACCACCGTCATTATCATCATCATCATCATCACCGTCATCATTATCATCATCATCACCGTCATCATCATCATCATCATCATTAGCAGCAGCAGCAGCATCGCTATCATTTTCTATGCAGTCAACATAAATCTCATTACATCTATCCTAAATCATCATCATCATTACCACAGTCATCACCACCACCACCATCATCACCATCACCAACTACATCGTCATCAGCGTCACTGTCATCTCCAGCACCATTAATTACAACAGATCAAAGCCACCACGGTCACACAGTACCACAAGCTACAAGGGAGGTAGGAGGTGAGATGGAGTAAGGTGGAGCGGCCTGGCACCCACTACACCTGTGCTGGCCTCACGTCTAATATCGTTTGGAACCTCTTCTCTTTCTCTCTGCGTTGTAACGCCTTTTTTTTTTTTTTTCCGGGTCCTTTATAAATGTATATATTTCTCATATTTCTCTTGCTATCATATTTCTCCTTCTTTTTGTACTTTTTGTTCTACCTAATTTTCGTTGTCATTTTCTCCTTTCCCTTTTTCCCTTACCTCCTCGTCCTATTGTTTTCATCAGTTTCTCTCTTTCCTGTACTTCTCCTTTTCTTTATTCTCAGTCTTCCTTTCTTTTCTTCTCTCTCCCATTTTTCTTTAGTATATTGCATCATCACAAACTACAGGAGTGGCAGGACGTTATATGAGCACAGTGAAGCAGCCTGGGACTCCACTACAGCAGGTGTACGAACTCAGACCTTTCCCTTTCCCTCCCTTCTTTTGCCTTATTTATCGTTTTTTTTTTTTTCCTCTTTCACTTAAGATGTCTTATTATTAATGATGATGATAACCTTACGTCATGTCATCTCCTCCTGTAGCTGGTGATGGAATATATGGAGGGAAAGAGAGATTATACTTGTAGGAATAATTGCAGAGGAGAAAAGGACATAAAACGAGAGAATGGAAAAAGATACTGCGAAAATATTCATTACTAAGAAGAATAATGGGATATAAAGAAGATGATGGTGAAAAAAAGATGGGACTGAAGAAAGAACGAAAAAAAAAAAAATTAAAAGGCGCATTACAACGAAAAAAAGAAAAAGAAAAGCACTGATTAAAGAACAAGACAACGAGAACAAATACATACAGGGCAGAACAGACCACTGCAAGTAAATCATATTCCCTCCGACCTAACTTGTAGCGCGATGTTGTTGTTGTTGTTGTTGTTGTTATTGTTGTTGTTGTTGTTGTGCAATCCTGATCAACCGCAGGCAATAAACCACCCCTGCAGTGCCATCCTGTGCAGTGAACTAATGTTCCCTTGAGGCAGGCGCGGGGAAGAGTGTAGAGGTTTGGTTCCTGGATGAACGCCGCATATGTGTCTCTCCACCCAGTTAACAGGAGCACCATAGTAGGCCCCACATCATCTTGTTACTGGTTATATAGTTACCACCCAGCGTTGTAAATGGATTCCGGGGTTACAGAAAAGCATTAAACTTGCCACTCATTGAAGTCGGCTAGAAAAAGTAAAAAACTAATAAAAGTAATAGGAAAGACGGAAGAAAAAGACCAAGAATGATAAAAGTGAAGGAAATGGAAGGCAGGTGTACCTCATATGAGTGGCTGATGGTGGTCACCACCTACAGCCTCTTATAGATCGCGATGATGTACTATAATGTGGAAGAAAGGAGAACAGAAAACAAAGAAAATGATGATGATTGTGGTGGTGGAAACGATGCTGGTCGCTGCTTATTATTGAATTGAGATAATGATTATTGGGAAATTCATGATGATGATGATGGTATGATGACGATAATGATGTAAAGAGAAAACAGCTTTACACATCCATTGATATCGGTGGTGTTAATGATGCTGAATGGTGATGTGGGTTGGCTTCGACGATGATGGAAAAGCTTAGATCTGACCACTGATAATGGAAATGGGTTAAAGAAGGTTCAGTGGTGATGTTACCTGTTTTGCTAATGATGGCGATGATGATGATGATGATGATGATAATGGTATAGGGATGGTGAAGATAATAATGACCCCCCAAAAATGAGATGTAGCCTTGAACTGCTAACCTCTGGTACAGAGACCCAGGCCGTTCGCCTGTGTCCAGTCTCATCCTCTCATTTTTCATGTTATTTTTCCATTTATGCAGCTTCGGGAAAACATGTGGCACTGGAGGGGCTGGGTATCGTCTACATTAATCCCTGCTCCATTAGGACTCTTAGCTGAATAAAACTGCCTTTTGGTAGCAAGAATGGAATATATTTGATCATCGTACTGAAGGGGTTGTTCTAGGTATGGATTTAATGTACTTTTTTTTTAATGCTAGGAAGAAGGGACCAAAGGCCATGAGCCCGCAATAAGTGTTCCTTCCAAGAGAAAAACAAAATACAAGAGAGAGCCAAATTCAAGATCCGATCATTTCGAGATGCCTGGACACACTGCGTTTGAAAGACTAGAGATCGCAGGAAGCAGGAAACTTGTGGCTTTGACCTCTGTAATCAGAGAGAGAGAGAGGGGGGGGGGAGTAGTATCTGGAAATTTCAAAATGGAAATGATAGTATTACTGAAAGCTTTTTTTTATCATCAATCATTTCCTGTGGCACCCTCGGGGATGCATAGGGCCTCGATGAACTCACACCACCACATCCTATTTTGTGCTAACTCCTCAAGATCTCCCCAACACTCATCTCCAACTTCCCGTCTCATTGTCCTCACCCACGTCTCTTTTGGCCTTCCTCTACCTCTCCTACCAAGTGCCACCCACCCTGGTGTACCTCGTACTATTCCCTGTCTCTTATACACATGTCCTAGCCACTTCCATCGTGAAAACCTAACATATTCATTGACCGGCTGCAATCCCGTTATTTCTCTAATTCTACTATTTGGTATCCTTTCCCACCACTTAACTCCTAATATTCTTCTAAGTGCTTTGTTTTCAAACACCAAGAATTTATTTTCCATAGTCACTGTGCTGTACCAAGACTCGTGTCCATAAATTAAGATACTCCTAACCATTACCTTATAAAGTTTGATTTTTGTATGCACAGAAAAATTGTTATTATTCCAAATATTTTTAAGCATTCCCATTGCCTGATTAACCTTCTTTAACCTTTCCTCGAATTCAAAGTTCAAAGAACCATCCTTGGCTAAAGAAGTACCTAAATATTTAAACCTATCAACTTGCATTACAACCATACCTCCAATTACACATTCCTGCGCATTTTCCATATTCATATTGATTATTTCAGTTTTTCCACAATTAATAACCAAACCCACCTTGCGACCTTCACTCACCAAACAGTCCAACACTGCATCTCTTCTGGCCCATCACAAATCAAAACTATATCATCTGCATAATCTAAATCCAAAAGTTTCCTGTTCTCTCCCCAAAGTATACCTGCACCGGTTTCTGTTCCAACGCGTTTCATAATGTAATCAATGACCAATATAAATAGTAAAGGCGATAGAACACCACCTTGAATTACTCCGGACTTGACTTCAAATGAATCACTCAGACAACCATCAACCATCACTTTACAAAATGTGTCCTCATGCATGTTCATAATGACCCTCACAAACTCCTCTGGTATTCCATAATGTCTCATGATCTTCCCCATAGTCTCTCTCGAAACACTATCAAAAGCCTTTTCAAAATCAACAAAACAAAGACTTAACGGTACTCTCATTTCATTAACTTGCTGCATCAAATGCCTAACTATAAAGATCTGATCATTGCAACCACGTCCCTTTCTAAAACCAGCCTGTTCATCCCTCAGAATACCCTCAACCACCGGCTCCAACCTATTTAACAACACTCTACTGAAAACTTTCAAAGCTATCGGTGACAAAGAGATTCCCCTCCAATTACCACATTCACTCAGGTCTCCCGTCTTCGGAACTTTAACAATTACACCATTCTTCCAAACTGATGGTAGTAACCCCGTCACCCATATCTTATTGAATAGCTTGGTCAAGATCATTATTAATCTATCCCCCTCCACTTTAAACATTTCCGGAAATAAACCATCCTCCCCTGGTGCCTTATTATTCTTTAACTGTTTTACTGCTTTCTCCACTTCTGCAAGCCTCAACTCTCCTGTTTCTATATTTAAATCTTCCTGAGCAGACGGTATATCCTCTTCTGGTGGTATTGGTCTATTAAGAACTGTCTCAAAATGCTCTTTCCATCTATTTTTAATATCTCCATCTTTGGTCAATAAATTTCCTTCCCTGTCTCTAACTGGTATTTCCTTGCGTTTACCTGCATTACCACTCAGTTCTCTAATCGATTCATATGCTATTCTTTGACTCTGTCCATCATTTTTGTTTATTAAGATTTCAGTCTCTGCAACCTTTTCATCCACACATCTTCTTTTATCTCTCCTAGCTAACCTTCTTACTTCTGAATTCAAACTCCAGTACGCAGCTCTTGCTAATTCAATCTCTCGTTCATCAACGCATTGCATCTCACTCCTCAATTTAGCCTCACCTCTCTTTTTTATCATATCCCACGTTTCCTCTGATATCCATTTCTTTCTCCTGAATCTATGTCTCCTTCCAATCGTACATTCAGCAGTCTCATGCAAAACTTTGTTCACATCCTCCCACATCTCATCTACACTTCTCTCCCCCTCTTCCAATGTTTCCAACACCAAAAACCTATTTCTGCATTCTAATCTGAATTCCTCCTTTTCTTCTCCTTCCCTTCTAAGCTTAACAATATCGTATCTACCAACACCAGATTTTTCCTTCTTCTGATTTTTAAGTTTAAACCTTATTTTTGCAATGCTGAGTTGATGGTCACTACCAATATCCGCTCCCCGTTTAACATGAACATCTAGCAGAGAACTTCTATGCCTCCTACTGATAACGATGTGATCAATCTGATTTTTATATTTTCCACACGGCGACACCCAAGTTGTCTTGTGTATATTGCAATGCTGAAAGAATGTGCCCCCGATGACTAAGTCATTTGCTAGACAGAAGCTTCCAAACCTCACTCCGTTTTCACTCATCCTACTACCAACTCCCATCTTACCCATACATGCCTCAAATCCCTTATTTGAACAGCCCATTACTGCATTAAAGTCTCCAACACAGATCAAAACATCATGTCTTGGTACCCTTCCTACTCCTTCTTGCAACTTTTCATAAAATGTGTCTTTCCTTTCATCGAGTGCATCATTAGTAGGTGCATAACACACAAACAGACTGATGTTGCCATGATTTGATTTAAACCGTGCGTATAACAATCGCTCATCTATAGTGCCCAGAAAAAATGGTTCACAATTCCAGGCATACATTATCACCACCACCACCACCATCATCATCATCATGTTCACAACCATCCTTAATTTGTCCAACTGGAGCATAGCCTGGGAAAACTCCAGACACAGGAACAAAAATGTAGAAATTAGGCACGTTCGTTCGTCGACCGCGTGACCCGTGTCTCGCCATGAAACTGTGAAAGTGGTGAAAGAAATGGGCGATTTGGTTGATAAATAAAGAAACGACGCCAAGAAGAAAAAGGAGAAAAAATAGAAAGAAATGGAGGAGATACAGTAGCAAAGTGTGGAGACCTAAAGTGTAAGAGAAATAAGAAAATGATAAAGGAAAAGAAAAGGAGGCATGCAAGAGAACTAAGTGGAAGGCGGTACACCTGTAGCAGAGTCCCAGGCCGTTCCACCTTACATTTTTCCTTCTACTGTACCTCTCTTGTAGCTTGTGATGCTGTAATGTGCAATAATGTCCAGATCTAAGTAGCAGATGATGATGGTGATAGTGATAATGACTCTGATGATAATGTTGATGATGATTTTGATGATACTGGTGGTGATGATAATGTTGATGGAAGTGGTGATGTTTCGATTTATTGTGCTTATTGTAAGCTGTATAGATAATGATAATGATGATCGTAATGATAATGGTGACCATCAAGACAATGATGATGATGATACTGATGGTGGTGGTGGCAGGGTCAGTGATGAGGATGGTAGTATAGAGTCTGTTGGTACTGATATTTAGATGGTTTAACAAAACATTTCGCTAAATCGTCCCCATATATCGCCTGAGCTACACAGTGGTCCAAAACTGTCCATGCATTGGGAAAGTAACTATTTTTTACAAACATTCACTTTATTTCCCAAACCTGCTCTACACGGCTGCCATTACTTTAAAAACACACACGGATGCGTCTCTCCCACTCATGATGAACTCGCGTTAACACAAAGGCATTCTAGAAGGGTACCTGGAAAGAGATACAATTATTCCTATGTATGGAGACTTTTGGTCCACCCTGTAGTGTATTTTGTGATGTTTACTCACCCAGGAAAAAACGGAGCCGGCAAAGTGGAGTACCGCGAAAGACGAGGCTGACTGTACTCGTCTCACTGTCGTCAGGATACACGTCAGCCTGGAAATAAACACAATCAGTTATTGAGAGGTATATGAGAGAGGGGTGTGTGAGTTGGGAGCGGGGCAGTGAAATGGTGGGGAACAGGGCGACGTGGAGGCGATTTGTTTGTGGCCACCCCGAACGGGATTGAGGCGTCTGACAATAGATAGATAGATAGATAGATAGTTATTGACTAGACTCTACAAATATTAATCTAGACAAGTTTGCAATGTATCTATAGTTCTGGTACTACCACTATTGTTGTTAGTTTATTCCGTTGTTCCACTACGCGTATATTAAAGTAATATTTCCTTAGACTAGTGTTGCATTTCTTACATTTGAGATTCATCCCAATTTTCTTGTCACAGTATCATTCATTATTTTGAATAAACTTTCATAACTGATGTCGAACTTGTTAAGAACTTGAACTAAATCGTGTCTGTACTGACACTGTCTTATAGGAAACGTATATAATTTATACTTTGTCATTACACCATCTCGCCTACTGAGTCTCTGCAGCTTGTAATGCTGTAACAGTGTGGAGGATGGAAGAAAGAAGAAAAACAGACAGACAAAGATATACAGGTAGTGGGGAGGGAGAGAGAGAGAGAGAGAGAGAGAGAGAGAGAGAGAGAGAGGCTTAGAAGGGAGAGGGAAACAAGGAAAAGGAAAGTGACTAAGGGAAAGAAAAGATGAGGAAGAAAGGGAGGAGATAGAAGGACATAAGAATGATGCGATAATAATAACCAAAGAAAAAATAAGCAAATCATTACAGACAAAATAACAAAGATGAAACCACAATAAAGTAAACAAAGAAGAAAGAATATGGGAGATATCTGTGGCAAAGTTCCAACTTGTTAGGACTGTAGTTGAGTTGGAGGCCGCTGCACCTTACTTTATCTCGTTTACTCCATCTTGTGTAGATTGTGGTACTGTAAGAGTGTGCTGACTTTGATCTGTTGTAGGTAATGGTGCTAGAGATTATCAGCATCATTATGATTATGGTGATAGTGATTTAGGACAGACTTACTGAGAATAGTTTTAACAATAAAGATAATGGTAGCGATGATGATGATGGTTGCAATGATAGTGGTAGTAATCACGATGATGTCCAGTAAATTAGTTTTGATGATAATAATCTTGCTTCTCATGCCTCTCTCCCCTCATATAGTTTGTGATACTGTAATATAATTGAGGAAGAAAGGAAGAAGACTTAGTAAGAAATTGGGAAAATTTATAAAATAGGAATGAATAGCCATACGATATACTTTTAAAATGAGTGAAATAATGAAAAAAAAAATGCCAGAGAACAGGAGACAGAAATAAGAAGGTAAAAAGGAAAAACGAATGACAGAAAGAAATGAGAAATGAATAAAAATGATAAAAGAAAAAGAAAGGAAGAAAATGAATGAAGGAAAGACGAAGAAACATAAAGAGTAAAACTGACAAAATACGAAAGAAAATGAAGGAAAAAAAAGGGGAGAAAAAATAAATAAAGGAGCCATTATGGAACTGATTGGGGTGGAACTCCGGACACCTTTATCAGAGTCCCTGGTCGTTCCACCTTACTTCACCTTGGCTCCTTCTTCCCTTGTTGTTTTAGTACAATAATAAAGTGAAGAGAGAAAGTAGATAAAACATAATCAATGGAGAAAGAAACAAAGAAAGAAACAAAAAGTTGGAATGAAAGGGAATGAGAAAAGAGGATTGGGAGGACAAAGTATAAGGAAGAAAAGGAAAGAAAGAAAGAACTGTAGAATGAAAGAAAGAAATGGGATGAAATGAAACGAAACGTGAAGGAGAAGGAAAGAATATAGATCAGGAAGGAACGTGAAGTACAAATGGAAATGGTGTTAACTTGGTACAGGTACACCTATAGTCCCAGGCCGCTCCACCTTATTTCATCTCACCTCCTACCTCTCTTGTAGCTTGTAATGTTGAAATGTGGTGGAGACGGAAAACATAAAATCATTAGAGATAAAAAAAGACAGAAGAAGGAAAAGAGAAAATAGGAAATAAATTAAACGAGATGAAAAAGAAAGGATAAAGAGTGGAAGGAATGACAGTGGGAGACAGAAAAGAAAAACGAAAGATGAGCAAAAAGAATGGGAGACAAAGGGAAAATAAGAAACAAATGAACAGAAAAGAATAGATAGTAGGAAAGGAAACCAGCGAAGACACGTGAAGGTGTGAACTGGGTAGAGATGCAGTAGAGCCCCAGGCCGCTGCATCTTAATTTATCTGGCCTCCTACCTCTCTTGTAGCTTGTGATGTAATGGTGGCTTTGATGTAATGTGCCTAATGGTGAAAAGAGTTAAGAGTACGGTGTGATGATGGTAATGATGGTGGAAGTGATGTACTGTAGGTTAATCTTGATTGTGATAATTATAATTGTACGGTACGGATAATAACTATGAAATGATACTCGTGGAAATTGTGGTTAATGTTGTGTTGGTGATGATGGTGGTGGTAATAATAATGTACACAACATTAGTGCCAATGATAATATCATTACATCTCACCACCTCTCTTAAAACCGCTGATGCTGCAGTACCGGTGGATTAGAGAGAAGAATTTTTTTTTTTTTTTTTTTTTTTTTTTTTGGCTGAACCCCAGTCTGTCTGGCCAAGCAGACCCATGAATCGCAAGCAAGCGAGCAACTTGGAACCAGAAACCGGGAAAAGGAAATAGAAAAGTTAAATAGCACGATGGGAAGGAAAGGAAGAGAACTAGTAATAAAAATCAAGCATGGGAGATATAAAGAAAAAGTAAAAAGAAAAAGCGGATAACATATGATGGAAAGAGGAAAAAAAAATGAAAGTTGAAACAAAAAAGGAAAAGACAAGAAATATGAACAAGAAACCGGGTACAATAAACAGAAAACGAAGGAAAGGAGAAGAAAAGAACATGAGAGAAGAAATGAAAAAGGAGGCACCAACGACAGGCTGGTTGAACTCCAGACACCTTCATTTGTGTCCCAGGTGGCTCCACCCTACTTCATCTTGCCTCCTACTCTTCTTGATGCCTTATTGTTGTAATATAGTGAACAAAAACAGTAGGAAGGAATAAAGAAATGAAGTGAGCAAAAAATGATAAATGTGGACGGGAGAAAGGACTTGAACCAATGAAGGAAAAAGAGAAAGAAGAAAAGAAAGAAATGGACAAGCAAGAGAGATAGTGAGAAACAAAGAAGGATACTGAGAAAACAGGAGAAAAGAGAGACGAAAACAAATGTGAAATGTGAGACAAAGAAAGTATGGTGGTAAAAAATAAAAGGAGGTATAAATGGTACAGGTGTTATCTAAGTACACCTGTAGCAGTGTCCCAGGCCGCTCCACCTTGCTTCATCTCGCCTCCTACCTCTTGTACCTTGTGATATTTTGTACCTTGTAATACTGACGAGAAAGAGAGAAAGAAAAGGAAAGGGAGTAAAAAAAAAATATTGAAAAAAAAAAAAGTGAAACTGGCGAAAGAGAAGAAACGAGCAGGATAGAACTGACAAAGGTAAAAGAAAGAAAAAAAAAAAGAAAGTAAGAAAATGGGAAATAAAAAAGAAAATGAGAACATTGAAAAGTAAAGAAAGAAAAATTTGGACGAATGAAAACAAACAAGTAAAAGAATAGGATATGTAAAGGTATGATGTGGAAGTGTTGACAGGTATAGTTGTGCCAGGCCGCTCTACCTATCTCCATATCGCCTCCTGCCTCCCTGGGTGTTTATAATGCTTTAATACTCTGCCCATTTTAACTTGGCCTAAAACTGCCATCTCTCCGTCTTGATTGCTGAGCTATAACAAGATATGAAGACTAGAAATTAGTGCAATACTCTGTCTACTTAAACATGGCGCAAAATTGTCATCTCTCAAACTTGCGTGCACAACTAGAACAAGAGATTATTACTGGGTGTCTTTGTGTATTTTGTACAGTTTAGCTTAACCTAAAGTTGCCAGTTTCTATCGTCAATGCCGAGTTGTAGCAAAGGACTCTAGAATATGGTCCTGGTTATGAAGGAATGCTACTGAAAGGATGTAGAGCCGTAGTATTCTTTTTTTTCTTTTTATGCAAAGAAGGAATCAAAAGCCAGGAGCCTGCAAACTGTTCCCTCCAAGATAAAACAAAAACCAAGACAAGAAGCGGTGCCAAGGCACAGCAAACCCGTCCCCGGCACTCATATTAGTGCTGACGTATAAACACAACATGACTTCTAGTCAAAGATGTCACATAACAAATTTGGAGTAAATCGGGTGAAAATTGACGATTTTATGCCGATTTGAAGTTTTAGGCCCGACTCACCTGACACTGACCACCCTACCGCTGACGGGGGGGGGGGGGGCTGATGTAATGAGGCATGTTACAGGATACTGTTTTGAAAGATGCACCTTTAGGTTTTGATTTCATGTCGTTATGACGAATTTGAAAGGAGTCATGGTGCAAACACGATTTGTACTGGTCCCCGTTTTATTGTAATTTTTTGGTCTTACAGCCTGGACCTTGGCCCAGTTTGGCTCAAAATTTAAACAGGTGATCAGAAGGCCATAGCCCATCATTCCTGTAACTTTAGTTTTCGTATAAAGTTGTTAACAGACAGACAGACAAACAGACAGACATGAAGACAAACAAGCAAACAGACAAACCGAGTGAAAACAATACCCGTCCCCGAGCCCATTCGGGGCGGGGACGGGTAATAACTGAGAGTCAAATTCAAGATCCGTTCATTTCGAGATGCCTGGACATAGCGCGTCTGAAGGAAGAAAATGACGAAAACCTTCGGCAAGTTAAGGTGGACGAACTGTAGTGGTGGCCTAGATCTAATGTAGCTAATGGTGATGATGCCGGTGGTGACGTAAGGTTGTACTGATAATAAAACAATTAGTGAATGGGTAATGATGTTGAGAATGATTGTGTGAATAATGATGATGATTGTAATTATAGTAATAATGTTGGCTATTGGTTTTGATGACAGTAATGGTGATGATGATGATGATGATGAAGATGATGATTATGATGATGATAATGATGACTGTACAAATAATAATGATGGTGGTGGTAACGGTAGTGATGATAATGCACCTGTATGTTGGTACTGATGATTGTAACCTTCGCCTCACCTGCTACTATTCTTTTAGAGTGTGGATATGATGACGGGAAAAAAGAAGCAGGAAAAATAGAATATTAAAAAAAGAATTAGATAATGGGAAGAAAAGGAATGAAACGGGAGAAAGGAGAAAGAAAATGAGAGAAAATAGTTATACACAGAAGAAATAAATAAAAGGGGATAAAGAGACGACAAGGGAAGAAAGAAGGAAACGGAGAAACAACGAAAGAAATAAGAATAAGATACAAAAGGCGTATAAATGACAAAAAGAACACGAAATATAAAGAAACACGAAATATAAAGAAACAAAAAATTACGACTAGGTAAACAGAAAAGGGTTGCAACACAGTACAGGTGTAATGGAGTGTCAGACCGCTACAGCTTCCCTTATATCCCCTCCCACCTCTCTTGTACCTTGTGATGTACTATAATGCAGAAGAAAAGACAGCTGGAAAAAAAGAAAATGATGATGATGATGATGATGATGGTGAATATGGTGGTCGTAGTGATACTGGTTGTTGCTTATCGTTGATGGAATTAATTATGGTTATACGGAAAATGATGATGATGATGATGATTATGATGATGATGATGAAGATGATGATATATTAAAAAGGTTTGTTTCTACAGAATAAACAATATCGATGGTGTAAGTGTTGTTCAAATTTTGTGATATGGGTTGGCTATGATGATGATGATGATGGTGATGATGATGGTGATGGAAAACTTGACATCTACACACCTATAATAGGGATGGTGTTAATGATGTTAAAGAGTGATGTGAGTTGGCTCTGATGATGATGATGGTGGTGGTGGTGGTGAGGAAGATATTAATGACAGCAAAAAAGGAGACTTCCAGTTGCAGCTGAACTCCTGTCCTCTGGTGCAGAGACCCTGGCCGTTCGACTCTACCCAGTCCCATCTCCTACTTACTTCCTCTCGCCTCCCACCTCTCTTGTAACTTGTTTTTGATCAGCTCCAGTTTGTGGCCGAGCAGACCCATCAGCAGCAGGCAAACAGCCACCCATGCAGGGCCATCCCGTGCAGTGCCCTGATGTTCCCTTGCAAAGGCAAGTGCCTCACCACAGCGAGGCACATAGAAGATTCTGGATATTTTGTTCCTGGATGAACGCCGCATTTGTGTTTCTCCACCCAGTTAACAGGGGCAGCATAGCAGGCTCCACATCACCCCGTTATTTGCCTATATGATTACCACCCAGCGTTCTCAGTACTCTCCTGAGTTACATGAAACCAATAAGGCTGTCGCTTAGTGCTGAGTCACCTGAAGTGAAAAGTAGAGCAATAAAAAGCGACAGGAAAGAAAGGGTGAAGTAGGAAAACAGGAAAGCAGAGAGAAATAAAATGAGAAAGGGGATGTAAGAAGGGATTTAATCCCTGAGCTAGGCAACTATGGCCATATAGCCCCGCTAGGTTACAGGAGCGAGCTACCATTCCCGGCACGGCAGTCCCGGGCGAGGCTCGAACTAGCAATCCCCCGATTACGAGCTTGATGCCCTAACACTGAGCCACCGTACCCCCAGGGGATGTAAGAAGTAGGCAGCATTACATCAAGTGAATGGATGATGGTCGCCATCACTTACCACCTCTTGTAATTTGTAATTCTGTAATATGATGGAAAACAGTGGGCAACAAGGAGAAAGAATTTATAAAAAGAAAGTAAATGAAAAAGTATGATTAAAATAAATGAGTAAAAGACGAAAAGAATATATTATGAGAAAGGAGTAAAAATGAGATATAAAGAAGACCAGAGAGTAAAGGTAAAAGGTAAAGGTGGGAACAGATGCCATGAAGTGCTTAGCCGCCGTGCTTATCTTGGTAACATAGGCCTTTGAGCCTGTGGCGGGTTATTCACCCAATATCCTGGGATACAAGGCCACTGCATCATCCAGGTTACCACAGTCACCTTGCCTAGGTGTTACCCTTGGTACTCATTTTACCCACCAACCCACAAGGGCTGGATGCACACCCGAGTCCAGGGGAAAAATAGAAGTATAGAAAAGAAAGAATAACTAAAGTAATACAAACATCAACAGTAGCATGAATTAAAAAGGAAAGGAGAAAAAAAAAAGGAGATAAGAAAGGTGGACCAATAAAGGAGCGTCCAGACGAACAGGGTGGAACTCCAGACACTATATTTGAGTGCCAGGCCGCTCCACCTTACTTCACGTTGGCTCCTACTTCTCTTGATCAATTGTTGCTGCAGTATATAGTGTAAAAAGAAAGAAAAATGGAGGGGGAGAGAAAAAAAAGGAAAAAAGAAAGGAAAAGGAAATTGAGAAAGAAAGAAGAAAAGGGAGAGGAAATGAAAGACAATGGGAAGAAAGGGAAAGAATGAAGGAAAGAGAAAGAAATAGGATGATATGGAGAAAGAGAAAGAAGCATCACGTGAAATCAATGAAACGGAAAGAAAGATAGTGAGAAAGAATGAAGGAAAAAAAGTATAAATAGTAGAAGTGTTAAGTTGGTCCAGGAGTAGTGGAGTTCCAGGTCGCTCCACCTTACTTTATCTTACTTACTTGTTGCTTATGGTGTTGGTGGGGAAAGAAAGGACGAAAGAAAACGAGGACTAAGAAAAGATGAAAGTAAAAAAGTGAAACAGAAGAAAAAATATAGGAAAAGCAAGAAACATCTCCCCAAATGAGCAATTTAATTACGAAAAAGAAAGGAGAAAGTAAGAATATTTAGAAGATAAAGGAAAAAATAATGAGAAATAAGAATGCGAGATAGAAAATGATTAACACAGGAAAAAGAAAACGAAGATAAAGGAAAGGAAGAGCGAAATAAAGAAAAGGAGACGATCTGGACCTGGGGGTGAAGGTTTGAACTCAGTACAGGTGTAGTAGAGTCCCAGGCCGCTGCACCTTACTTCATCTCGCCTCCTACCTCTCTTGTAGCTTGTGATGCTGTAATATAGTGGTGGCTGTGATCTAATGGTGGAAATGGTGGTGATGACTATGGTGATGACGATAATGATGGACATGATGATGATGGTGGTGTACAGTAGATTACAGTTGACGAGTACAGTGTTAATGTTTAATTAATGATGATGATAATGATCATGATGGTGGTGGTGGTTGTGGTAGTGATGATGGTGATATGCAGTAGGTTATTATGATGCTGATGGATATGATAAGGGTGATGGTGACGCAGGATACAACTGACAAATATAACGAGAATTTTTTTGATAATGATGATAATGATCAGAGGTGGCCACCACAAACGAAAATTCACTTCCGCAATGCAAATCCGCAAATTCAAAAAATTGCCTTCCACAACTGCAAATCGGCAAAATTCTTGAAATTGGCAGGTCCGCAAGTGCAAACACGCAAACGCAAGCCATTTTTATCCCTTTCATTACCCCGGCATCAGCTTCGTTTTATTCTATATACCATTAGAGGATTATTACCCGTCCCCACCTCGGAGGGGCTTGGGGACGGGTATTGTTTTCACTTGGTTTGTCTGTCTGTTTGTTTGCTTGTTTGTGTGTCTGTTTGTCTGTGTCTGTCTGTTAACAAATATACGCGAAAACTATTGGTGCGATTTTGACTGAAATTACAGGGATGATGGAGCTATGACCTTCTGATCACCAGATTAAATTTTGGGCCAAATTAGGCCAAGGCCTAGGCTGTAGGCCCCCAAATGAAAAAAAATATATATATATTTTTTGCCATACCTCCTTTCAAATTCGTCATATCGACATGAAAACAAAACCTAAAGGCGCATCTCTCAAATCTGCATCTTGTAACTTGTCTCATTACACAAGGGGGGTCACTCCTCAGTTAGGGGTAGGGGGGTCAGTGTCAGGTGGGTCGGGCAAAAAATTTCAAATGGGCATAAAATCGTCAATTTTCACCCAATTTACTCCAAATTTGATACGTGACATCTTTGACCAGATATCCTGTTGTGTTTATACGTCAGCACAAAAATGACTGCCTCGGCACCGCTTCTTGGGTTAAGTTTAGGGTGATATTTTTCATAATCATGGGATGAAAAATCATCTCTAGTTATTCATCCACTACAATTATATCTTTATTTACTCTATATTCTGACTAACAATAGGCGACATTATGAAGTTTGGAAATTGTCTAAAATAATGAATGGGATATATATAAACAGAACCTCCCAGCTACAAACGCCACACTTTTCGATGCAGGTTATATTATATGTTTTTTTTGCTCCTCCTGTGTTATAATCTTAGTGTATATCGTAAGCTATGCCTCCATGAATATGTCAAGCAGTGAATTATGCATTATTCGAGGGAATCTGTGTCACATGTAGAAGTTACTGCTATAAAAAAAAGAATGTTAAACCTTCCCATGTGAAATTTGAGGGTACCCCTCAGTTAATTATATAAATTCTGGATGGTTCGGACAGTTGAGGAGAGGATGGTTCGGACAGTTGAGGTGAGGGATGGTTTGTCAGTGTCCAAACCATCCCTGGCAAGAGGATGCGTTAAAAAGTCTAAGTCAGTCAGTCAGAAAGTGATAAATAATTAGATAAACCAAGAGATTTAGACTTTTGCAAGCTGATATGGAGGCTCAGAGAGTGAGATGTGAAGTCAATATTCCAGAGAGAGAGAGAGGGAGAGAGAGATGAGGCCAATTATGCATCTTGTAAGCACAGTAAAAGGTTAAGTGAGTTATCCATAATTTTGATTAATATAATTTCAGTTTCTTTCAAAAATAACTTTAACAAGTCATCTTCCATTCCCCCACTAAAATCTTCAGATGGCCACATTATAAATGATTTGCGTGGGAAAGCAGATATCCTTGCCAGTACCTTTGCCAGAAACTCTACCATAGACGATACCAGCCAGAATGTCCTAGTACTAGAACTTGACTCTCCAGAAACTGCCCCACTTAAAATACAGACAAGATACGTAAAATCCATCCTAGACAATTTACCCACCAACATAGCTCCAGGCCCAGATGGAATTCCGCCAATTGTTTTGAAAAAGTGTTCCCCTGAACTTGCCTCTGTTCTACCTAAATTATTCAGACTATGCATACGTACTTCTTTATTCCCAAATTCATGGAAAGAAGCCAATATCCACCCAATTCCAAAGAAAGGAAGTTCCTCTGACCCCTCTGATGACAGACCAATAGCTGTCACATCTTCTCTTGGTAAGGTATTTGAAACTTTAATTTATAAGCACATTGTTAAACATTTTGAATCCAACAACACAATATGATTTTCGCCACGAAAGATCCACCATTGACATACTCAATCTCCTAAGTCGTACCATCCATCAATCAATTGATCTACATGGAGAAACTCATGCAGTAGCTCTTGATATTTCTAAAGCTTTCGACAGAGTATGGCACCCTTCCCTGCTGTCCAAACTCCCTTGCTATGGACTAACGTCTTTTGTTCCTTTGATTTCTTCATATCTTAGTGACAGGAAAATAGGAGCAAAAGTAGATGATGTATATTCCAATTTCCACTCCGTTAATGCCGGCGTGCCGCAGGGATCAGTTCTGGCGCCAACCCTATTTCTGGTTCATATTAATGATCTCTTATCTGTCACCCACAATCCCATTCACTCATATGCAGATGACTCAACACTACATAGTTCATTCACACTCAGACACCCATTTACAAAGTCGAATATCTCTACCTCTCAACTCAGTACAGCCATCTCCATAAATCAAGATCTATCTATGATCAGTGAATGGGGACAAAAGAACCTTCTCTCTTTTAATGCTACTATACCTAAATATATAAAGTTTACTAATAGACAGATATTGCCAGATTCGTACATTACCTTCAGTGCTACTAATATTCCCATCTCCAAAAGTATTGAAATTCTTGGCGTCTCACTTAGCAATGCCCTTAGCTGGACCTTTCATGTCAGATCACTTGCTAAAAACGCCTCAAAGAAACTTGGATTATTGTACAGAGTCCGTAACTTCTTCGCTGATGAGCAGTTAGCTATAATTTATAAGAGTCATGTGCGCTGTCAGCTTGAATATTGCTCACCCTTGTGGAATGGTTGTGGAGAGGTTGCATTAAAACAACTAGACAAAATTCAGAACAAAGCTGTTAGAATCATTAACAACCCTGCCATTACAATTAAACTACCTCCCCTGCAAGTAAGAAGGAATGTTGCCGACCTTTCATTATTTTACAGATATTTTTATGGCAAATGCTCAGACGAAGTTGCGTCCATGGTGCCATCTCTCCATGCCTTCCCTCGTGCTACACGGGCATCTGATAGCGCTCATGACTGGAATGTCAGTCAGCCATATTGCAGAACTTCTGCCTATCAGAATTCTTTCATTCCCCGAAATGCATCTCTCTGGAGCTCGCTTCCCCAGAATTGTTTCCCTCCAAATTTAACCCACAGCTGTTCAAGTCTAACTGTTACAGATATTTTATGAACAGAGGACACTAGTAATCTGGTGTATGGATTGTTTTTTTATTCATTTGTTTTTCCTTCCTCTGTTCTGTTATTTAAAAAAGAAAGTTTAAACATAATATGTTTTCGAACAATTATGAAGAGATTATTCCGGATGGTGCAGTCAGATTTATGTCTGAGAGAGAGAGAGAGTCTTACACACTCACTGAACCATTAGGCTCCTGCTGTCTCATTTCCGCACACGTTCTTGCCATTTCGCCATCTCAGCATTATCATTCTCCTTTCATCACTTTCTGCCCAGCAGTGCAATGATTGAGGTGATGCAGGATGTTGATCTGAATTCCTTAACAAACAAACAAAAAATACTAAGAACAATAATACGGCGGAACTTTGATGGTCATCATCGTCATCATCTGTTTTCCCAGTATCTTTTCATCTATGGTCCTACCGATCACCCCAAGTATCCCTCCTCCAACACAGTTACTAAAGCTTTCCACATTTTAAACCCTCATTGTCTGCTTTATAATATATTCTCTCCCAGGTTTCTTTCAAACTCTCAGCCTTGTAGCCATTCTCTCCCTCATTCCCTTCGTCACAATGGACTCCGATCATCGTCAGCAGTGGAAGCGAGGGGAAACAGGGAGGATCTGCGAGGGGGGAAGTAGGAGAGAGAGAGAGAGAGAGAGAGAGAGAGAGAGAGAGAGAGATTCGCTCTCATTTCTGGAATTGAGTGTACAGTGTACCTCCCGTGTTTCACTGGAAGGGAACAAAGTCTTGAAAAAAGTTCATTCACTACCTCCACTGTTCAAGTCAGTTCCTTCCCCAGCACAGTCTAGAATTTCTTTAAACACCCTCTAGGCATGCGGGTGAATATATTTAACGAAATTATGTTTGCTGTCACTTTTCATTAGTGGTATTTTCTTTCCATTGTCCCTGGTACACTTTGTCTTTGAACTGCACCCCTGTCACCCCCTGTTGTTTCAGCTAAATGAGAACATCGGACATTTCAGTGAATGTCTCACCTGTTTTTCTTACTTCATCACGACCTATGATATCGCAGCTCATATACCTCAGGTTATCGAGGATTTATGAGCATATTTTACTAGCCAGAGTCAGGATGTTGTGTGTCCCTGTGAACCACTGTGTACCCAGATAGTCTTTGTATACCTTGCACTAGAGAACGTCTTGCCTCTGCTATGGCCAGCTACTCCATCCCTGGTGGGAACCATGGGACATCCTTTGAAACATGTCCTTATTGTGATTTAAAGAAGGGAAAAGTCAATATTTCACGGGATTTACTCAGATTATGTTACATAGGAAGCACTTTTATATTTGTGTCCCACTGTTATGCCTCTATAGACATTTAGGACACATGTCTCCTCGCAACGTCGTGGTAGTTTTCCGTTCATCCGGCTCTTCTCTCATATATACCCTCCTACCTTCCGATCCCAGAGACCAATAACCCCTGCGATCACTTGTGCCGTCAATCGCAGTGCCCTGGCAATAGCCAATAGACCACCATTGGCTATGTGGTTGGTGATGGCTGGACCTTCCTCTATCAATCAGCCTCACGCGTCCTTTCCCTCCTTAATAGTCAGGCCTGTCCGAATTGGTGCCTCTTTCGTGGTTATTCTTGTCTCATGCATATTGGTACCTTTCTCATGTGTGCTATGCTCAACCAAAGACTGCCTGTCCTCTATGCTTTAGTCTGTCCCTAGTGAAGCCTCTCATGTCCTTACATGTGTCCATACCATAGCACCCACAGCACTGGTAATAACCACTGGACCGCCGGCTCTGGGTTGGCGATGGTTTGTCCCTACTGGATTAATCACTCACACACGTCCACTCCCTCATTAATGGTTAGGCACGACGTTATGGACAATACTGATGTGGCTCGTGCGAGCGATTTCATCTTTTCATCAACTGGCGAAAAATATTAATGTGAAGGTTAGGTTGTGAAATCAGAGGAAATGTGGTGAACGTGAGGAAGAAAAAAGATGGAAAAAAAAAAAAAAAAAAAAAAAGCAAATTAGAGCAGGAAACAGGAAAAGTGGAGACCGGGAGGGAGTTGAAGAAAATTAGCAGAGGGGAGGATGGGAAGTAGTAAATTGGTGTTATTCTGCATCTAGGCCTTTCAGCTTGGCTGAAGGCCTAGTACAGTTAGACTGAAGAGTTACTTGGATTGGTAACCAGGTAGATCCAGTCCTATCTCAAAACAAAGACACAGAGAATTTCATGCAGTCATGACATAGTATTCAAATTGTGGGAGTGATATAGTTCCATCAAGTGAAAATTAAGAATTTAGTAACCGTGATGATAAATGCCTACGATATAATCTAGCCACACTGAATATCATTGTGGTGGTAGGTGGTGGCGACCATCATCCAGTTATTTGATGTACTGTAGAGCCGTCTTATTCTTCCTTCCCCTTTCTCAGTCTCTCTCTGTGTCTGACCTCCTCTCTTCCAGCGTCCCCTTTTTCGTATTGTCACTTTTTTATTACTCTTCCTTCAACTTCAGGTGGTTCTACACTGAGTAACTGGCTTAATGGTTTACAGTCACTCGGTAAACCATTTACAATACTGGGTGATGAAGATATAACCAAATTTCAGGATGATGTAGGACCTCTTATTGTGCCTCTGTTTACTGGGTGGAAAGACTCAAATGTTTCCTCTATCGTGGAACCAAACTCCCGCACAATTTCCGGTGCCTCGCTGTGGTGAGGCGTTGTCAGTCGTAGTGGAGGATCGTTTCGCTGCAAGGAACAGCTTTGCATGGGCGGTTGCATGTATGAGATTGAAGGGTCTCTTTGGTCAGCCAGACTGGGGTTGATCATCAACAAGAGCAACTGAAAAACAGGTATTTAGGATCCAATACGTGGGAATGGCTTAGTCACTTACAGTGGGGTGAAAAAAAAACCGAATGGAGTAACGATGAAGATTCTTTCCTTCCTCGTGACTAAGGTTCATCAAAATTTTTGCAACCACGACTTAGTATGCAAACTGTAGGGGTGGCCCCACCCCTTCAGATGAAAACAAACCTTGTACAGTGCCTTCATCCAAGCAAAAATGTAAAAAGGAGATTGTTTTGAAACCTCTCAGTGAGACAGGTAAACCAGGAACTGATATTATATGTAAAGTAGCAGGAATGGATCGTATTGTAAGTGGTTTGGGGAATAACAGATAACAAATAACAATTGACAGATAACAAATAACAATTGACAGATAACAGATATTAATGTGGCACCCTTCATCTGACACTGGATTATATTCGGTCTTCATGAAAACATTTCTCGTTCAGTGGCATAACCTACGATTAAGCATATACTAATATGTTTCACACTGTTAATGAAGGTATAAAAAAAAGTCTGCTAATCTTTCCATGTCATTGATATAATAATATGTTCAAAAATATAATATCGCATTTGTTTGCAGCCAACCTGTAAAAAAAATAATAATAATAGAGATGTAAATGTCGCGTGTGGCAGCAACACAGGGGCCTTGCAGTTCAGGAAATATTTACTCAAATAATAATGTCCTTTAACCCATGATTTTATTTAAAAAATTACAAATAATTAACTTTTAAACCTCTTCTTCTCAAAGACTTCGCTCATTATTTTGTTATCTACAGCTTAGGGCAGACGTTTAATAGTGAACTTAATGTTGGCAGTATCTAACGGTTCCCACTGACAGTCTCCCAAGTTGAATGGTACATTTTCAACACCAATAATTACTTTATGTGAGATCAAAACGTCATCTAACTGAAATGGATGAGTACGAGAATATTTTGTTTACTTTATTTGTGCTGTGTATACATATAGGACTACATAATAGATAGATAGATAAATAGATAGATAGAGAGACAGATAGAAGCAGGAAGTCAAATGATGAGAAGGTGTTGTGTTTGCGAGAGGCGAGCAGCGCTAAACGCTTACACGGGGGAAAGCTGACGACAGCGGCCAGTAAGGAGATGATTCATAGCTGTCAGCAGTCCTCTCGTGAGAAGGTTCTGTTGCCATGAGGAAGGTGCGGGACACACACACCCTACTACACGAGATTTCAGGAAAGAGAGTTTAGAAGGAGACAAGCGACCCTATAGAGAGGTCGAGACGGAGATTAGCTTGAGAACAGAGAGAGAGAGAGAGAGATAGCGAGACAGGGAGGTAGCTACCCAGGACTTATACTATTATACCTGTTTAATATTTCCAAGACAAATAAAGATAGTCCCATACTATTCTTTACCTCTCCCGTCACTACATGACATCTGGTGGGGAAACTACTACAAGATATAAAAGCCGCTCGACCACAAGTCTAACATATACTTCTCTACAATTAACTGCAAAGTCTTTATGACATTTGGTGGCAGCGAACGTATACGAACCTCGTCTACGAATCAACATTAAATTCCTACAAAATATCAAGATTGACAACAACCAACAATATCAGCTCCTGCCCCTCCGTCTCCCAGATCATTACGCTGATGCAGAGGTCAAGAGATCACTCGACGCCTTGCAAGTAGCTTAACGACAAACCAGCAAATCTGCGGACATCGTCTCCGAATTAAAAGCAAATTTCTACAAAAGCAACCGAGACTACAAGGTTAGCTTCAGTTCTACAAAGTCTACAGCCATCTACAATCAACTACAGCCATCTACAATCAACTACAATTAACAACTCTACGAATAAATCACTAGAGAAAAGGACAGAGAAAACTTCCACATAGAATAAAGGGAACAAACAAACGAAGAGTGAGACACGATTTACAACTCATCTTACTCACTCGTCTTCACTCAAGTTACTCATCGCTACTCATTCACTCACCACAGCTACCAGTGTGGGAAGCCGACGTCACCATGTGCTGAGATGACATCACAACGCGAGTCTGCCATGCCAAGCAACGTGTGACGGACACCAGGCACTTCTCACCCACTCACTCATTACTCATTATTCACATAGCTCCTACTCATATTCACTTATTTTCACAGTTAAGTTGGAAATTCGACGTTCTATGTTGAGGTTTGCCTGGGACAGCCGTTAACCACTACAAATACCAGGCCATGGAGTTTCCTGAGTAATATCGTCCATCAACACACCACTAGAATTATCAAGAGATCTTCAATCAAATCTGTATTTTCTTCCGAGATCGACTTTTGTATCGACACACCTCTACGATCTGTATCAAGTGGGTAAAATTATACTTGCTCATTTCTTCTCAGTGCTAAAATTAGCTATATTCAACTTATTTAATCATCTAGTTTGCTAGGACATAAATAAACAAGAGGCGTATTTCATAACATCATATCTTAATGACAGGAATATTTTCGCAACCACCCACGTTAATACCAGATGACACACAAATTGCCACAACATCAGACTCACAATTAAGAGACAGCCCACCCATTGTACAACCCACACCACACGTTATAGATAAGGAAACAAATACGGGAGTTTCGGATGATGAGTGGGAAACCCCTTCAGATGTTGAGAGTATCGACTTCGCAGCTGCCTTAAATACGTATGCCAATATACTTAACAGGGTTCACCGGTCCGGTCATACATATTCTACCATTCCCTCACATAACGATAAACTCGTACAAGTTGAATTAACAGGGCAATCATTAAAGATGAATCAAGAAACAAATACTGCTGATCTAAAAACCACACCTCACGTTTTTGTGTATCACGAGGATAAGACTGCCCCAAAATTCTCTGGCACAGACAAGGATCGCATTGATGTCATTTCATTAATCAGTCAGTGCGAACAAATGTTCATCAAGCGCCATATACTAGATGAACAAGAGAAAATTGCTATTTTTTCATCTTGCATAAGCCAGGAAAGATGTCCAGCAAGCAATTTATTGCGCTCCGATAAGCTACATCGTGCTAGGACATATGATGAATTTAAAACTGAATTTCTGAAGAAATTTTCTGGAGGTATGAACTTCTTGCCAGGTATAATTCCAGAATTACATAAAATTGTAGATCTTGTAAGGGAGCACACTACAAACCATGTGCTCAGTGAAATAACTGCTGATGTCTCCACAATCAAGAGAACCCTATTAAGCTACTCTGGAGAATTCTAAGTGGATAACAGATGATGGAAAGATGTCCCCAGACCTCGTCGTGGACATCATTGGTTATGTAGCTGCCTTGTGTAAATTACCTGATAGAACCCTTAAGATCGCCAAAACAATCGCGTACATCCCTGGAATGTGCTTACTAGACTTAATGAACGAGGTAGAGATGCAGTGCAGTAAAGCAGGTGTGGTCGACACACATGCACATTCTGGTAGAATCAGGGTACCTGAGACAGTATCAGCTGTGAAAACATCAACACAGACCCCAAACAGAGAACAAAATCGATCGCGACCTGAAATGAGGCAGCCCAAACAAGCAAAGACGCCTAGACCTCGTTCCCACACGCCTTCCTACAGGCAGTTTCATAAGTTTTCGCGCAGCCCGAGCAGGTCTCGCGCTATAAACAACACTTTTTATGGGAAATCACCTCGTAGGTCACAGTCAAGGGATAGGTCCATTCTGTGTCATTACTGTGCAAAACCAGGACACACAAGGTATGAATGCTTTATCAAGGCAAAAGAGGATAATCAAAAGACACAAGGGTTTGGTCCTTACTGTAGGCATCATAGATACCAAGGGCACTGGACTAGTGATTGCAAAACAGTAGAAAAAATTGTGTCTATGTTCAAATCGGGGGAAGACCAAGTCATGACAAAAAACGAACAAACATAAAAAAGAACAAGGTTAAACTTCACATAGGAGGCATGTTGGGAAATGAGTGTATCTTGATACCAGCTGTATGTGAGGATCAAAACGTTTCCTTATTTTTAGATACAGGCTCTCCAGTGAACTTAATAACACATGAAGAACTAAATAGAATTCTTAAAAATAAAAAGAAAGTAACTTTTCTGGATGAAGCTGATTTAGAATTAAACACAGTAGATGGTCAAGAGATTACAGTAAAAGGTATGATAAGATTAAATCTCAGTTTCACAGAAACTACAAGACCATTCTCTGCATTGTTCTATATCGTTGAAAACTTAGCAATTAAAGCTCATATGTTACTGGGCTTAAGATCCATGAGAACTGAGAACATAACTATACTCCCACAAATGAATGGAATAGACTTTGATAATGAATTTATAGAGGAAATAACTTCAGAGCCCTCACCGATTGGTAGAAGAGAGCCAAAAGAATTGGTAATATTAAAGGCTTAAACAAACATACACAAACAGATGAGTGTATAGATCCACTTACACCAGCAACCCCATCCTCCAGAATTAGTGACCCAGCTAACAGTACTGATTTATCAATTTTTCCAGCCCATCTCACTAATGATTTGGTTATACCACCTAATTCATACATGAAGGTTACCATAAAGAGCAAATTACGGAATAGTACTGTTCTTGTCTTAGAAGAATTATGTAAAGTAAAAGGATTGTCAGTAGAAAACGCATTATGTCATACGAACGACGAAGGGCTAACTCAGATATTCATTATTAATCACATGAATGGGGAAGTTCAGTTGAAGAAGGGAACTTGCATAGTTAATATTGAAAAATGTTTAGCCCCTGTGAAGGAAATAAATATTGGTGGAGTAACAAGTGAGATAAAATCTACGGATAGAGAAAGAATAAAGGAGAATTTAATTCACTCAGGTGAATTTGACGAAGAAAATGATTTGTTAACCCTGCTGGAAACACACAGGGACACCGTAGCCTTGCCCGGAGAACGATTAGGGTGTACTAACTTGATTAATCACATGATTAATGTGCACCCAGAAACACCACCAATTTTCGTACCAGCTTATCGCATACCACACTCCCAACGTACACTTGCAAATCAGTATGTCGATGAAATGTTAAAGCTTGGAATTATTGAGCCTTCAGTTTCTCCGTGGAACGCTCCCCTTTTCTTTGTGCCCAAGAGAAATGGAGAAATGCGTGCGGTAGTAGATTACCGTAAACTAAATAATCACACCATCCCAGACAGATTTCCCATGCCATTGCTAAGTGATGTTCTACAGAATATTGGTCCTGAGAATAATATATTCTCGACCATCGATCTCTTAAACGGATACTATCAGATTCCGGTATCTCAGGAGTCACGTAAATACACTGCCTTTTCAACAAACAGAGGCCATTATCAATATACAAGAATGCCAATGGGACTGAGGACAGCCCCTGGTACGTTCCAGCGTCTTATGAATTACGTATTGTCCGGAATTTTAGGACAAGGAATATTTGTTTATCTTGACGATATTATTATCGCAACGAAGAATATTAAGGATCATCTCAGGAAATTAGACTTACTCTTACAAAAGCTTAGTGATGCTGGATTAAAAATTAAACTTTCTTAAATGCAAATTTTGCTTTAAGGAAATAAATTTCTTAGGCCACAAATTAAGCTCTGATGGTATTCACACCACTGATGACAAAATACAGGCAGTGAGAGATTTTCCTGAACCCACTACGACTGACGAAGTTAGACAATTTTTAGGTCTGGCTGGGTACTATAGGTCCTTCGTACCACAGTTCTCTCATATAGCCTTCCCTCTTATTCCAACTACTCAAAAAAGATGCTGTATTCCAATGGGAAGAAGAACAAAAAGGGCATTTAACAATCTAAAAATTAAACTAACGAATGCACCTTGTTTAGCATATCCAGATTACACGAAATCATTTCTTATTTGTACAGACGCATCAGTTAAAGGATTAGGGGCTGTACTGATGCAGGAAGATAAAAGAGGAAAGAATCAACCAATTGCATTTGCCAGCAGACAAACAAGAGGTGCAGAAAAAAATTATAGCACTACAGACTTAGAGGCACTTGCAGTGATTTTTGCATTACAAAAGTTTCGAGATTTGGTATATGGTTACGAAATCCACTTATTCACAGACCATAAACCACTGGTGGGTATGTTTAAAGAAAAACTCCTTTCTGGGAGGAGAGCAAGATGGAAATGTACAGTTGAAAACTACAATGTACAAATACATTATATACAAGGTAAAATGAATATAGTAGCTGACGCATTATCTAGGAACCCGAACACAATTCATGTCGCGGCGTTAGATCTCAAAGGGAATATCCCAAACCACGAGGATATCGCAAAGGCACAAAGACTTGACCCAGTATGGTCAAAAGTAATATACAAGTTAGAAAGTGGAGATGACATACAATTACCCAAACTGCATGTCCCACTTGAACAATTCACAATGGTCAATAATACATTATACAAAATTAACTCTAAACAACCAAAACGCCAAAGAAATACTAACCAGTTGGTAGTACCTAATGACATGATACCCCAAGTATTACGAATGATACACGACAGCCCACATGCAGGACACCCTGGAAAGGATAAGACATTCAACCAAGCCCAGCTATTATATTACTGGCCTTCATTACGAAGAGATATACACAATCATATAGACAGATGCGAATCATGTGCGAAACACAAAGGATACCCAATCACACCTGCACCGATGGGTAATTACCCAGTACCACATCAGCCATGGGACGTTGTCGCTGTTGATTTACTCAAGATGCCATTATCATACAATAATAACCTATACTTATTCGTAGCAACGGATCATTTTTCCCGTTATGTCATTTTAGCTCCAATTAAAGATAAGACAGCAGAGACAGTAGCAAAGGCAATAACAGATAATGTAATATGTCGCTTTACTACCCCAAAGGTATTAATAAGTGATAATGGAGGAGAATTTAATTCTGAGATCTTACAAGAAATATGTAAACAATACAACATTAAAAAGGTTAACGTTTTGGCCTATCACCCAGCATCGAATGGGTTGGTAGAGAGACAAAATAAAAAGGTATTAGATGTGCTACGACACATTCTCAGTGAAAATTATGCAAGCTGGGATGATTGGATTCCCAGAGTAGAGGCCTCCATTAATGGGTCTATCAATAAACCCATTGGTGACACACCACATTTCATTATATATGGCACAGATAAAAAATTACCATATGAGCTCCTAGAAGGTGACAGCATGCCTATATACAATTACGATGATTACTCTAAACTCCGTTTACGTGAATTCCAGGACATTCACAAAAGAGTGCAAAAACAATTAACGATGTCCAAGGAAGAAATGACGGAGGCATTTAACAAAAAGGCAAAAGATTCACCTATCAGCTTAGGAGACATTGTTTACGGAGTCATTCATACGAGAGACAATAAATTATCCCCTAAATTTGAGGGCCCATACAGAGTAATTAACATAAAGGCAAACAAAGTTTTAATTAAGTCACTTTCAAGTGGCGAGGAAAAACAAGTTCATATTGACCATTTAAAACGAGTTTCAAGGGAATTATCACATAATTATTCAGCCTCGGATACAACCGAACAGGTGAACGTACCTCAAGAAACCAAGCAAGAACACAACAATGATTACAAAAAGAAATTAAGGTCATATACCAAACAATCGAACATAGGTGCAACTATTCCAATGAAATCTACAGTACATCATTTACGAGAATTAAATATCGATTTAAACTCCTTCTATAAATGAAATAACAGCCAACCGTAACGCACATCATCACTATCATCAACCACAGCTTTATAGGAAATTAATAGATTTTTTTTTTTTCGGTAGGTTACGATGAAGGGACTTATGCTATGGATTCTCCTATACATAGTAAGAGTATATGCGCACCTAGACCCCAAGCATATAGTACGACAAGGATGCCTCATAGCTCCAACGGCCACGACTACAATCGTCAAGGATGTCATGAGTACTGAAATAAGTCTAGATTACTTGTATGACTTACCTACTTATATAGAAAGACTTGCGACGCCGATGCGAACTCTGGACTTCAAGATAGGGAATTATGTTTCACAATCACATATCACCAAGGAAGTGGATGAAATGGTGAAGTTAGCGAAATGGAAACTAGAACAGGCGAAGTCAACTATGCTCGTCATGATCCAAGATCTCCCATCTTCTGGAACAGAGGTGCTGAGCGACAGGAACAACATCACACGTACTCGCCAAAAGCGCGGTTTGTTCGATCTGGGCGGCGCAATTCTTGGGAACATCTTTGGATTGGCTACAGAGGATGACCTTAAAGAAATAAACAAAAAATTTAATAAGATAGCTCAGGTACTAACATACCAAGATAAATTCATCACAGGACAGAACTCAGCAATGAAAACAATTGTGAAAAATCTGAAACAAGCAGAAAACGTAGCTCTCGAGAGTATAGATAAAATAAATAACTTGGAGGGTAACGTTACCCTTTTCCAGCACTTCTCCATCATCACAGAACATATTGACACGATTCTACTACAATTAGAGAACACTAGAGATCATTTCAGGGCACTTATGCAAGGAATTTCGAATGCTGGTGATGGCAAGATCACAAATGACTTACTCCCAGTTCATGAGCTACGTCAGATAGTTAGTCAGGGCATACATAAACATAAATTGAAGCCATTGTTCCGCAGTAGGGAATTTATGCAATATTACCCGTACTTGGAAGCAACACTAACACCAACATCAGTGATAGTTCATGTACCATTCATCACGGAAGACCTGTTCACAGTATACCAAATCCACCCCTTCCCCTATAGAAACAACAACACTTTAGTCATCATCAACATCAACACAGACACCGAACTCATCATGGTCTCCAAGAGACGAGACACTGTCACTTTCGCAAGTGAGTCAACGATTGAGCGAAAGTGCCGCACATCCTTACATGCTGTTCATCTTTGTCCTGCGTACATTTTCACGTTTCAGCCTACTGATACGGTCCCTTGTGAAATGGCTATCATCAGCAATAACAATATTCATCATCATTGCAACTTCACTTTTGCTCCAGATAAACTTGTACACCATCAACGCATTGGACACTCGCAGTTTTTTTATTTCCCTCATAACACATCAGTTTACATAGTCTGTCCAGATATACCACCATCTCATACATCAGCCTCAGGATTATACATAGCACCAGACTACTGTGCGGTATTTACACCATCCATGTCTACTTTTTCCACCATCAATCACTACGCCATTCTCAATCATACACACAAACATTTCCACCCACTGCCTGATATGGACTTAAACATGAGCACAAGTATTAAGCTGACTTCACCTAAGTTTGAAACTATGCAGCTGATCAATGAAACAATGAAGCCCTGGGAAGATTTGAGTTTGAGTATGTTCAACCCATATTATGTGTGTATAGCCAAGCACCTTCTGTCTTCATAATTATCTGCATTGTTGTTGCAGTATTGCTGTTGGCCATGCACAGAATGCATGCAAGAATTGCTAATTTGGAGTCATTGTTTAGTGGGGAGAGTTAACATCACAGTTAACCACCCTGAATGAAGTGTATATATTTTGTATATAGTATTAATTATATATATAAAAAAAAAAAAAAAATAATAATAATAATAATAATAATAACACAAAGAAGAATGACCCATATATGGCAGACCAGTACCATTATCTTTAAATGAAATATTAGTAACTCTTACAATATTCTTAATTTTAAACTATTTTTATTCTTGCATGTATGCAATTCACTATAATAACCCAAGTACATACTGTATTACAGTTAAATAATTTACTTTAATGCATTTATTCCAATATGTATTCAACTTATTTAAAATGTAATATTACTGAATAATCACTATTTACTATGCATAATATATGTATACAATATTCATACAATTATGTTACTTTACAATATTGTGTATTTCACTTAATTAGCTTATAAGTTCATTATAATGTGTATGTAGTATGTATTAATATATTATAACTATTAAATGTCGATGGTACGTCATTTTCGCGCGGCCGAGCAAATATAGGACTACATAATAGATAGATAGATAAATAGATAGATAGAGAGACAGATAGAAGCAGGAAGTCAAATGATGAGAAGGTGTTGTGTTTGCGAGAGGCGAGCAGCGCTAAACGCTTACACGGGGAAAGCTGACGACAGCGGCCAGTAAGGAGATGATTCATAGCTGTCAGCAGTCCTCTCGTGAGAAGGTTCTGTTGCCATGAGGAAGGTGCGGGACACACACACCCTACTACACGAGATTTCAGGAAAGAGAGTTTAGAAGGAGACAAGCGACCCTATAGAGAGGTCGAGACGGAGATTAGCTTGAGAACAGAGAGAGAGAGAGAGAGATAGCGAGACAGGGAGGTAGCTACCCAGGACTTATACTATTATACCTGTTTAATATTTCCAAGACAAATAAAGATAGTCCCATACTATTCTTTACCTCTCCCGTCACTACATGACATCTGGTGGGGAAACTACTACAAGATATAAAAGCCGCTCGACCACAAGTCTAACATATACTTCTCTACAATTAACTGCAAAGTCTTTATGACATACATGGTACTACTCTGCTTTGGAGATGCCTCCAGAATTGTAGGGGTAGACATAGCTTTCATTAAGTCCTTCAGTACGGGATGCTATTTCTGAGCTCAATATCGTGTAGAAATAGCAAGAATAAGCTATGACATTATACTGAAGAAGGTAAGACATAATATTTATGGGGCAGTATTTTTTAGGGATGGAACAGATATATTAAATGCATTACATGCAACATGTATATCTAAATTTACCAGGAATGCAACATATCTTTTGTAAACAATGTACCCATTTTAAAGATGGATTCATTAAATTAAGCTTTTTTTAAATGTGCAAGAAAATTTAAATCAATAAGCTTACTTAACAGTAGATGATGCCACAAATTCTCTGAACGGAAAAAAGTTGGATATCTGGTGGTGCTCGTGTCGAGGGGAGAGGCGGATAAGAGTAATTATAAAAGTTAATGATGATGATGATCATAATTAGGAATACGAAGGAATACAAAGGAAAGCAAACGGCAACAGACCTTACGGTCCTTTCGAGGCTGCTTGTTACAGAGTGGACTATGACTACGAGATATAATTCTACATGCTGAAGGATAAGGATAGTAAAGCAAGGGGACTCCCCTTGCCTCCAAACCCTCCAGGAAACAAGTGGGAACCTACCATGAAGCGTGGAAAAACTGACATGGAAATTTCATACGAAAGACTGAAAAGTTACATTCTATAATACTTTATCTTTAAGCTATCTGAAAGAGAAAGTCATAATGTAAAATGAATAATCAAATAAACATATATATAAGGCATGACATTACTGAATGTATGGGTACAGTGAGTTAACGGGGCGTTTGAACACATAGCATGGAAATTGCACAGTGCGCAGTGTGAATGTCCAGGGGTGGTGCGGCAGCCTTGCCTGGTGCTTCAGGCCCAAGCTCCGATCACTCCACTGTGACAAGGAACTTTCCCATGTGGGACAAGTACACAAGTTACCTCCTGAAGCAGTAACCCCTGGTACATTAAACAAAAATCGATGGTGGTCACTTAACTAACAGGGACCCTCAGTAATCCACAGCCCATCACAGGTCTAGAGTAATAGTTGTGACCATTAACTCAGGGCTATCTGTACAGATCCTAGACTGTGCTCATACTACTGTATATGGATTTAATAAATTGATAAATGTATAATGACGTGACGCGACGCTATGTACAGGTGCGCTAAGTTTTTACAGAGTGTCTTGTATACAGGAGGGGACTGAACTTATGTGTAGCTGGTATAAGTAAGCTATTCGGACAGAAACAGAGTCATGAGGAGTAGACTGTAGCACCAGTCGAACAGGGCAGTACTCCCGAGGTGGATGGCAAACTGGTGATAGGGAGAGCTGGAGCTCCCGTTCCACCAGCCCTCAGGACTTGATCCTGACCATCCCCCTTTGCTGAACATTTTCAGTGCATTCATTTACACAGAGAGTAGGCCAGTATGCTCTCATAATACCTCTACCTTCAAATGTCTACACCACACTCTATGCATATAACATATCACACCTTCTATTCACTCTCTTTAGCAATGGCCGCTGCAATGTTACTATCAAATGAGGTGGTACCTCAGATTGCCACCACCGGCAGGGTAGGGCTGGCGGCACAGGGTCCTCGCGGTCGCCATCAAGTGACTCCGCCGGCAGCGACTGTTGCTATTTCTACTAGTGCTTGTCAGTGAAGATGTGAAAGTGCAGCCTTATTCTTCACCAACATCCGCGGCCTTACCACAAATTTAAACTCACTTCATTTTTACCTTCAGTCCATATCCCCTTTGACCCTTTTCCACACAGAACCACAAATCTCACCCTCTACTGATATATCTCCATTTTGTTTTCCCTGTTACCATCTCCTTACAAACTTCTGTAACAAGAGCGGAACCTGTTGTTATATCAAATCCCAATATGCTGTTGACACTATTTTAAACTTCACTTCACCTAGTTTTGATTACTCATTGTATAAACTAAATTGTCAAAATATTACCAAATATATTTGTGTAGTTTATCGCACCTTCAATGCTCCTTCGGAACCCAGTGTATTTTGATTCCATGTCCACACAGTTGAGTAACCTTAACCTTGCCTTTAGCACCGAAATTACCATTTTGGGTGATTTTAACAGACATAATGTTGAATGGTTATTGGATTCTGCCATGACTGACGACGCTGCTCTAGAGTGCGAGCTGTTTGCAGAATCATTTAATTTCACCCAGCTGGTAAAGCAACCAACCAGAATACCTGATAATCCTGACCATAATGCCTATCTCTTGGATTTATTCTTGACAAATAATCCAGATCAATATCGGATAGAGTTACTGTCACCAAAGCTATCTATCATCAAAGCCTCATTAATTAACCCCCCCACACCTCCCCATTCTGAACCTGTCAGTGTGACCTGATGTCACTTTGATAGGGCAAACTGGAATGGATTTAGAAATTATCTTGCTGACATTCCATGGCAGTCTTTCTTCTCCAGTGATCCCAGTTCTACCCAGTCCCACATTTGCGACTTAATATCAGCTGGTATGGATTTATTCTTACCAGATCAACAGTTCACTGAAAGATCGAACTCTCCAAAATGGTTTGATGACAACTGTGCCAGAGCAACAGCCTAAAAGTCATTAGCATATAACTCTTACTTGAAATAAAAAACATCTGAATCACTCTCTCAATTTAAAATTGCTAGAAATCATGCATAAGCTGTAATAAATCAAGCTAAATCAAAATTTCTTCAAAACCAATCATGAAAACTGCTTAAGAACCCTAATGACAATAGAATATTCTGGTCAGCACTTAATTCTTTCAATAATAACTTTAACAAGTCATCATCCATTCCCCCACTAAAATCTTCAGATGGCAACATTACAAATGACCCGCGTGAGAAAGCGGATATTTTTGCCTGTACCTTTACCAGGAACTCTACCATAGATGATACCAACCAGAATGCCCCAGTACTTGAACTTGACTCTCCCGAAATTGCCCCACTTAATATACAGACAGGGTACATAAAATCCATCCTAGACAATTTACCTTCCAACAAAGCTCCAGGCCCAGATGGAATTCAGCCAATTGTTTTGAAAAAATGTTCCCCTGACCTTGCCTCTGTTCTAGCTAAATTGTTCAGACTATGCATACGTACTTCATTATTCCCAAATCCATGGAAAGAAGCCAATATCCACCCAATTCCGGAGAAAGGAAGTTCCTCTGACCCTCACCCAATTCCGGAGAAAGGAAGTTCCTCTGACCCTCTGAATACAGACCAATAGCTGTCACATCTTCCCTTGATAAGATATTTGAAACTTTAATTAATAAGCACGTTGTTAAACATCTTGAATCCAACAACTTAATTAGTTATAGACAATATGATTTTCACTACGAAAGATCCACCATTGACATACTCAGTCTCCTCATACCATCCATCAATCAATTGATCTACATGGAGAAACTCATGATGTAGCTCTTGATACTTCTAAAGCTTTCGACAGAGTATGGCACCGATCCCTCCTGTCCAAACTCCCTTGCTATGGACTAACGTCTTTTGTTCCTTTGATGTCTTCATATTTTAGTGACATGAAAATAAGAGTAAAAGTAGATGATGTATATTGCAATTTTCACTCAATTAACGCTGGCGTGCTGCAGGGGTCAGTTCTGGCGCCAACCCTATTCCTGGTTCATATCAATGATCTTTTATCTGTCACCCACAATCCCATCCACTCATATGCAGATGACTCAACACTACATAGTTCATTCACACTCAGACACCCATTTACAAAGTCTAATATCTCTACCTCTTAACTCAGTACAGCCATCTCCATAAATCAAGACCTATCTACGATCAATGAATGGGGACAAAACAACCTTGTCTCATTTAATGCTAATAAAACTAAATATATAAAATTTACTAATAGAAAGATATCACCAGATCCGTACATTGCCTTCAGTGCTACTAATATTCCCATCTCCAAAAGTATTGAAATTCTCGGCGTCTCACTTAACAATACCCTCAGCTGGACCTCTCATGTTAGATCACTTGCTAAAACAGCCTAAAAACAACTTGGATTATTGTACAGAGTCCGTAACTTCTTCACTGATGAGCAGTTGGCTATAATTTATAAGAGTCATGCGTGCTCTCAGCTTGAATATTGTTCACCCTTGTGGAATGGATGTGGAAAGGTTGCATTAAAACAACTAGACAAAATTCAGAACAAAGCTGTTAGAATTATTAACAACCCTGCCATTACAAATAAACTACCTCCCCTGCAAGTAAGAACGAATGTTGCCTCCCTTGCATTATTTTACAGATATTTTTAATGCAAATGCTCAGACGAAGTTGCGTTCATCGTGCCTCCTCTCCATGCCTTCCCTCATGCTACACGGGCATCTGGTAGTGCTCATGACTGGAATGTCACTCAGCCACATTTCAGAACTTCTGCCTACCAGAATTCTTTCATTCCCCGAACTGCATCTCAGTGGAACTCCCTTCCCCAGAGTTGTTTCCCTCCAAATTTCAACCCACAGCTGTTCAAGTCTAACTGTTAGATATTTTATGAACAGGAGACACCAGTAATCTTGTGTATGGATTATTTTTTTTAATTATTTTTTTTTCCTTCCTCCGTTCTGTTATTAAGAAAAAAAAAAAAAAAAGCTGAGGATTCTCGTGCAAGTACTTGTCTATTTTGTTTTTAAATGTCTTAACGGACATACTGTTCACGGTATTTGAGGGTAACTTGTTCCAGATATTTACGACCCACGGTATTTGAGGGTAACTTGTTCCAGATATTTACGACCCTGTTGAAAAAGTAATTGTTTCATGGGACTGGAAATGCTGTCCCATAATTTTGCAGCCATTACTCCTGGTTTGACTTGACCGGTCTATTTCAAAATATTTATTCATGTCAAAGTTGTCACATCCCTTCACGATTTTGAAAACTTCAATAATGTCACCTCTTATCCTGCGTTTCGTTAGACTGAATAATTTAAGTTCAAGGCATTCCTCATATGGTCTGCTTCTCAGTCGTGGTATCATTTTTGTGATTCTTGGGTGTATTTTCTCAAATTTTTCTATGTCCTTTCTGTAGTACAGAGACCAGAATCGCACACGATCCTCGAGATGGGCACGCACTAATGAGTTGTACAAGGCAAGTATGACGTCCATTTTAAACTCGAAAGTTCTTCCAATAAAACCCACTAACTTCTTTGCAGTTTTAACTGCCTTGGTGCATTGCTTACTCGGGTTTAGGTCATTTGATATTGTGGGGACGCTCACCAACCACTCACTCGATGCAGTGCTGCTCTCGGGTGTCTGCCCTATACTCTCCTCCCTCCTTTCCTTCCTTCCTCTTCTGTCCTTCTTTACTTTATTCTTTCCTCATCCTTCTGCCTACAGGTGATTTTACCCTCAGTCTTTTGTCTTTCTTTCCTTCATTCATTCCTGTTCCTTCTGCCTCTGGGTGACTCTACACTGAGTGACAAGCCAAATGGTTTCCTGTACACCAGGAAACCATTTACTATGCTGGGTGGTAACCATATAACTAAATTATGGCGCCTGGTGGTTTAGTGGATAATTACAGCATTCCAATCGGATTGAGCCGGTTAAAGTTTATATCCAGGGGATGGTTGGGGTTTATTGCTCACTTAATGCGACTCAGGGATGAGTGTGGCTGGTCACTGTCATCTTAAATGTCAGGACCAAGTTACCTAGCCCCGGGCTCCTACGCTTCTCATGGGGCACCGTAGGATTGGATGATGGATGGACGGATGGATATTATCACACCAAGATCCTTTTCATTGTCTGTATTTGATAACTGGATATTGTTCATTTTGTAATTCACATGCAAGTTGTTATTTCCAACATGAAGTACAGTGATACCTCGACAAACGATACCCCGGCTTAATAATGGGGGTAGAAATACCACCATACTCCGCCCAACAATAGCAGTACCCTGGTTTAATGGTGGGTTTTGATTTTTTCTACCGATTTTGATATTTTAGACTAAAACTGTGTGTTTAGGTTGATTTATAAACTGTTTTCAGACTTAATGTGTTTTAGCCATACGTGTGGTGAACACTGTCATTTTGGGGTACAGTTTACTAAGCTAGATTTTTCCAAAACTTATATTTGATGATTTTCAGATTTTATTTGTTGGTTTTAGTGAGTTATTTACAGGTGTTAGGCTTAGGTTAGCTTTCTTGGTGGCTGTTATGCCATTTAAATTGGCTTTTAACTTCTTTTTCGGTTCATTTGGGTTGGTTTGGGGCTTGGTTGGTGGGAAAACTCAAGGCTGGTAAACTCTCCGCATTACGTTACAAGTTAAAAATTCCCCAATATATACCAAGCCTAACGATGGGGTTTTACCTAACTAATTACATTGTTAAACTGGGATATGCCAGTACTTTGCATTTTTCTATGTTGAATTTTATTTGCCATTTTTCTGCCCAGCTTGCCAATGTATTAACCCTTCACATCCCATCGACGTATGGGTACATTACCACTTTTTATCGTGCGGAGACCCGACAACGTACCAGTACGTTCTGCAATTGTGAGGTCCGTCATTTGCACATTTTTCAAGTTTCATGGGTGGTTTTTGGTAGGCTTATGTGGGAGACTTTCCTCTACCAGCAGCCAAGCGGCGACACTGCCTGACCCCATGTGATCCCTGCATGCCATTGTCTCGGCAACTCACCTGTTAGCAGCAACCTGGCCAGTAAAGACATGTCGTGCCGCAGTCTCTCTGACGACGAAATTCAAGCCGCCCTTGATGCCTTTACAGGCAAGAGTGATTCCCCAATTGATGACGATGTGTAGGACAAAGATTACTTAGTGCTGGAGGATGAAACGAGCAGAAGTGATGAGGAGGTAACATTGCCAAGGAAAGTGCCATATATTGATGTGTTCGGTGAGTGAAACAACACTTATATCCCCTATATTTTTGTGTGAAAACCAATATATTCTTGTACTACACATAAATGAACATATATCTACCCATTCTGAGTGGTTTGCAATAGTTAGCCCTACCATAGAAAATGTGACAGCAGCAGCATGTGCCCAGAGAAGATGGTACCATGTGTTTGGGGGGACACCTGTATAACGCACTTGTAAGCTCAGGTGAGCACTTTTTTTTTTTTTTTTTTCCGTTTGCCATAAAAAGTGGAGGTTTGAGCCAAAAAACTCTTTTAAAAAATCTTCCAAGATTGTGAGGGGTGTCATTGGTGAAATATCTGCTAGGACGCGACTGGTTAAGGTCATTTTTTAATTGCTGCCACCGTATCGCTGTAGTTACTTCATTGGCTATTTTAGTATTGTCAGCAAATTTGGATATTTTATAGTTTAAACCTTCTTCTGTGTCATTTATGTAGATAATAAAAAGTATCAGTCCAAGAACTGAGCCCTGGGGAACACCACTAATCATACTAAGCCGTTTGGATTCCTTTCCCTCCTTTCCATTTATTACAACTCGCTTTTTTCGGTCTGAAAGCCAGTCTTGTAACCATTTCTGCATATATCCTTTTATTCCATGGGGTTCCATTTTGCTTAGTAGATGCTTGTGAGGGACAGTGTCAAATGCTTTTTGAAGGTCGAGGTAAATTATATCTACTGCTCTTGAATCATCATATTATTTGTAAACATCACGGAAGGAGTCCAATAAGCTAGTTAAGCATGAATGTCGATGACTGAAACCATGCTGCGAGTCGCGGATTATACAGTACTGTATTGTTTTCCTCTAGATAGTTAACTATTTTATCTTTTATGATTGTATACATTAATTTGCACGCTACTGATGTTAAGCTGATTGGTCTGTAATTACCTGGGTGAGACATTTCTTTTTTTGAAAATTGGAGTTATATTTACTACTTTCCATTTGCATCGGACTTTCCCAGTATTTAATGCAGCGGCCATTTTTAAGGGGGGGTGGAAATAGATGGTGTGATATTACAGTACATGGGCATGTAGTGCGGTGTAGACAGTTGAAGGTAGAGGTATTATGAGAGCATGCCGACCTACTCTCTGTTAATGAAAGCACTGAAAATGTTCAGCAAAGGAAGATAGTCGGAATAGGTCCTTGGGATTAGTGAAACGCGAGCTCCAACTCTCCCTGACACCAGCTTTCCATCAACCTCTGGAGTACTGCCCTGTTCGTGAGAGAGAGAGAGAGAGAGAGAGAGAGAGAATAACTATAGTTCCACAATGAACATAGATAATTTTTTTACACCTACAAGTTTTCTTCATTATTATTGTCTGTTTTTTCCTCGCCAGAATATTTATTCGTTCTCTCTCTCTCTCTCTCTCTCTCCCTCTCTCTCTCTCTCTCTCTCGTCCATCCAGGGTCTTCTCAGCATTTCATTTCAGGTTCTTTCAGTCAGTTCAGGCCCCTTTAGGTTCATTTTGAGAACTTCACATCCTCTCAGATCCATCAAAAGCAGGAATGATCCTTTCTCTTGTCAGAATGATTTCACTGGACAGACTTGAGCCACTGCCAAACCTTCAGGACAAACTTATTATTCCATGAAATTCAGTGAGTTTCAATTGTAAGGTAGGAATAAGCCTCCCCGGTTACAAGTCAAATAAACTCTCCAAACTTCTTACACTTGACCATCAACTAAGCTTAAAGGGGTTAGGGTTCTTTGTTAGGTTACAACTAACGTGCTATCGTCACTTCCATCAAGCTCATACACTTGGAGATATATTCACCTGTTCTCTACTGTAAAAGTAGGTGTGCCCCCTCCCCCTCGGGAGAGGGTTAGCCATGTGTAGAGAATGGAGAATTTATGTAAGTGAGGTGGAGGGAAGAAGGTATACCGATGATGAGACGGAGTGATGGGGCGAAGTACATGAATAAGCATGGAGTATGCTGGAAAAAGGGCTGTCTGATGGCAGAGAAAAATGTGGTATTGAGGAGATTCTCTTGTGGCCAACTCTTCCAGATTATCACGTCCAGGTTTAGATAAATGGATTAATAGATAGATGGTTAAAAATTGAGATAGATGTAGATAGCCAAGATAAAAAAAATATTTATTACTGGGATTGCTGTTATTGCTTAAAACTTAATTATTTGAAAAAAATATATATTCCTATATGATATTTCCTGAAAGCAGCTATTAAAATATTCAATATAACAAGCCAGTAGGCGACGATGGCCAGCATTAAGCAGACCAAGCTTTGTCAGCGACCAGCACTGAGTTTCGACACTAAAAGTCATTTCTATATGTAAATATTCCCTTTGACCCCAGGCCAGACGGAAATAGGTCATGCATATAGGAAGCACAGCGCCTGTAGTACTCATTAACGTCCATAAGCACGCAAGTTTGCATTCGATTTCATCCACGCACTGTGGAACTAGGGAACTGGGAATTTGCAAAATGGCCCACCAGAGGTACAACTTCTAGGTGGCAGTGCCAGCGACTGGAAGTGAGTCTCGACACTAAATGCAGTTTTTTGTATGGAGGTACTCCAGTACAACATTCCACCCAAGATCATGGTCCTGGCTTAAAAATCTTCGGAACCTTAGCATTTCGCATGAGCATAGTCATGATTTTAGCCATTTTCACCATATTCGCATGTGATGACCTTTGACCCCTAACCTGGGCAATGTAGCACATAGGTGTACCATAGAAAGTACTAGTCAATGTCTATAAGCATGCAAACTTTCATTCAATTCCATCCAGCCGCAGGGGAATTAGGGGGGCAGTTTTGAAAACCTCTGCTGGTTGCTAGGGATGCTGAGGCCAATCTTCATAGGGTTGTCACTCGAAAACTAGAGGAGAGAAGGGGAAAATGGATGGAGCATTTGCAGTAGGGAATGACCTCAAGATTACGCCTGAAGAAGTCAAAACTTTCTACGCCCATTAGTAATGTTTCTACAGCTTAAAACGTGAAAAGTACGAAATAAACGTATCTTCGGCCGTTGCTAGGCAACGAATAGTTGCTTAGCAACCAAAACCTTGTGGACACAGCTAGGTCCTAGGCTGGCCATTAATCCAAGTATGGAGGGAATCGGTAAATTCTTAAGGGCAGAAGTGCCTACGACAATTAAACAAGAAAGAAAGAATACAAGAAAAGAAAGAAATTGTGTCTAACAATAAGGGCAGTATGGAGCTGCCTAACAATAAAGAAAAAATATAAACAGAAAGAAAGAGACGATGATCGGGAGGAAGTGGAAGTGGAAGAAAGTAAAGATATATACATATATATATATATATATATATATATATATATATATATATATATATATATATATATATATATATATATATATATATATATATATATATTGTTACGGAACAGTGAAAGATAATGAACACTTCAAGTGAGAATACTAAAATCACTACTGTCCCGCAACGTTCCAGGTTCAAAACAAAAGAGTTAGGTAAAATTACAAGTTAAAGTTTAATGCTCAAACTAACAACTAAACATTCAGGACTCATAAGGATAATGTAATGGCTAAAACAGGATAAATATATGGTTAACTGCAATAGCCTCTATTAACACGAATTTAGCATGAACAAATTCACCTAAGTCAGCCCTGATAAAATGAGAAAACCGGATAATGCTCAGTTAAAGTAAGATATAATATTATTACAGATACAAAAGATTATTAACTCTGGCTGACAATATGAACTTTACATGAATCACAAAAACCTTACCAGGCCCGCGAATCAACGCCCTAGGCCATACAGTACAAGAAAAATGGTAACAACACTTATATTCAAATTATACAGCAGCTAGATGGCAGGAGACTTCCTGAGCACTCACAAAAATAATACGCTATACAGGGGAGGACAGAGATGTGAACAAAATGAGGAGTAGATCTAAGTGGCAATTAATCAGAGACTGAGCTCATTATATAGGGGCCGGCAGAGCTTGATACAACTTGTAAGAAGGACGCACAAATGAAGCCATAGGGGACAAAGAGTTGACAATCCTACTCTGAACAACAGAAAGAACGACTTACTCTACTATAAGGGGAAGAAGGGGGGGAGTGAGGTAGAACACGCAAGCCTGGTCACTATGGAAGCCACAAGGCGAATCGTGATCAAACATGCAGCATACTGTACGTTAGAATTATACAAAGGATGATGAAATCATAGGCTATGTAACACCTCCCCACAAAGAAATAGAAATTTACAAAGGAAATTTCTTATTACTCTAAAACAATCTGTCTAAAGTCAAGATACGCAATCTGCAATAACATTTTCTTTCCCCTTGACATGTTGTATGTCTAATGAATACTCCTGAAGAAGTAGACTCAATCTTGTCAATCTCTGATTTTTATCTTTAAACTTACTAAGGAATTTCAGTGGGTTATGATCGGTATAAATGACTATGGGGTCAATACCAGAACACAAATAAAATGAAACAAGCTGTAAACCCAAAATCAAGGCCAAAAGCTCTTTCTCAATAGTGGAGTAGTTCTATTGAGGTGGCGTGAACTTGTTACTGTAATAAGATACAGGGTGTTCAATACCCTGATCATCCTCTTGCAGCAAAACAGCCCCAGCTCCTGTATCACTTGCGTCAACAGCCATCTTAAAAGCCTTAGCAAAATTTGGAGTACCGAGCACTGGCTGACTTAATAGGATAGCTTTAAGTTTACTGAAATAGGATTCACAGTTATTGGTCCAGACAAATTTAACTCCCTTTTTCAGTAGGTCTGTAAGTGGTGATACAAGAATTGAAAAGTTAAGAACAAATCTCCTGTAATAACCTACCATTCCCAAAAATCTTTGCAGCTCTTTCCTACTCTTAGGTCTGGGAAGATCACTTATAACCTGAACCTTAGCTCCTGGTGGTGCAACGTGTCCATCACCAATTACGTACCCAAGGTACTGAACTTTAGCTTGACCAAACTCACACTTTGATAAATTAGCTACAAGATTAGCCTCAACCAAACGCTCAAGAAATTTACTGACGTGGCATAGGTGATCTTTCCAGTTTTCACTGAAGATTAATACATCATCAATATAAACAACACACCCTGCCAAACCCTCTGTTACAACATTCATAAGCTTCTGAAAAGTGGCTGGTGCATTTTTCATACCATATGGCATTACAGAACATGCAAAAGTCTTTCCTAGTGTTACAAAACATGAGATCTCCCTAGCACATTCAGTCATAGGTACTTGCCAGTATCCCTTTAACAAACCAAACTTACTTATGTACCTAGCCTTTCCGATCTTGTCTATGCAATCTTCCACGCGATGGAGAGGGTAAGTGTCTGTTTTGATTATCTGATTAACATGTCTTTAGTCGATGCAAAGCCGCTGTGACCCATCTGGCTTAGGGACTAGAGTGACAGGAGAACTCCACTCACTCTGACAGGGCTCAGTCATCTTGTGGTCCAACAGGTAGCCAAGCTCCTTCTGGATGAAAGGAACTTTCACTGGGTTCACACGGTAAGGAGGCAGTTTAATTGGCTTTGCATCTCCAATATCGACATCATGCATCAACACAGTGGTTCTTCCTGGAGTGTCACGGAACACTTGCGGGTACTCCTGCAGCAATGCCGAAAACTCCTGCCTTTCCTCGGGAGGTAGATGAGAAAGCTTAGTCTGGAGATCATTCATGATATCAGGATTCTTCCCCAAACTATCACTCAGGCTCATACTGCATGGGAGAACTTCACTTGAAGACTCGGGTGGAACAGCTACAGTGCAGACTGGGTTATTTTCGTCCCGCCTGTGATAAATAACTTTAGCAAGTTGATGTGACAAAGTTGCTTGTTCTTTCTACGATCTCGTGTGGCGATGACATAGATGACATCACTGAGTTTCTTCTCCACGAAATAAGGACCACTAAACTTGGCTTGAAGAGGTTGCCCATGCACTGGTAGCAGAATCAAAACCTGATCTCCTGGCTGAAAGTGGCGTAACCTGGACTTCTTATCATACCAAGTCTTCATCTTCTCCTGAGCAGCTCCTAAATTCTCTCTCGCCAGCTGTAAAGCAGTGGACAGCCGTTCTTTGAACTTCATCACATACTCCAGCAGGTTGACGTCATCTTCCTCCGACAGCCGGCATTCCTTGAGTAGCTTAAGGGGTCCTCTTACTTCATGGCCAAACAGTAGTTCAAAGGGTGAGAAGCCCAGTGATTCATTTGGAGATTCTCTTGCGGCAAATACAACGAATGGAAGACCTTTATCCCAGTCTTTCTGATGTTCCAAACAGTATTTTCTGAGCATCGATTTGAGTGTTTGATGATATCTCTCCAACGCTCCTTGGATCTGGGGATGGTAAGCTGAAGACGTGATCTGGGTGATGCCCAACTCTTTCAGAGACTGCTTGAAAACATTTGACATGAAATTACTTCCCCGGTCTGACTGTACCTCCTTGGGCAGACCAAACTTGGTGAAGAACCCTAGCATTTCCTTAACCACGTTCTTTGCTGAGATCTTTCTAAGTGGAATGGCTTCAGGATAACGAGTAGCCATATCAATCAGGGTCAACACATAAGAAAATCCTGAAGAAGTCTTAGGAAGAGGGCCCACAATATCCACCAACACACGGGTGAATGGCGCCTCAAAAGGAGGAATGGGAACTAGAGGTGCAACCATTTCGGTCTGATTACACTTCCTCACAACTTGACAGGTGTGACAAGACTTACAATGCCAGGAAACATATCTGAAGATACCTGGCCAGTAGAAGTGTTTCAAAATGCGTGCCACAGTCTTCCTCACTCCAAGGTGTACTGCCAAACTGGAATCATGAGCCACTCTAATGATATCCTGCCTACAAACACGAGGGATGACAACTTGATGTACAACCTCCCATTCACAGTCGGCTGATGCTGCTGGGGGTCTCCACTTTCTCATAAGTACTCCTGACTTTATATAATAACAAATAGAAGCACCAGCTGACTCTTCTTCACTGTGAGCAGAGTTAGCTAGACCTTTCAACTCAGGGTCAGCAACCTGCAACTCAACCAACTCTTGACGAGACAAATTATCAACACTACGAGGTACTGCCTCATCTGGTGAGTGGTCCAAATTAGCAAGAAAAGTGTCAGCTAGGATAACATCATCATCATCATTATCCTCTAAGTCACCAGTAACTTTAGACTTAGCCCTAGTGACAGCACATGCAGAGAACACATCAGGGATATCACAATCCTGGGCCGCAGTCACTGGTTCACTAGACAACTGAGGAGCTGGACACACTTGACTTCCACCAATATCATTTCCAAGTAAGAAAGTTACACCTGACACTGGGAGTGTCTTAACCAACCCAACCATAACGGAACCATTAACAAAACCAGACTCTAAATTCACTCTGCACAGAGGGACAGAGAAGTAATTATTCCCTACATCTTGTAAAATTACAGTTTCATCAGAGGAATTAACATTAGAGCCTAGAACACTGGTCAGCTTAAGGGATTGGCAAGCACCTGTATCACGATATATTTTAACTGATTTCCTGTCATTACTGTCCAGAGGACTGGCAAAACCATCAGACAGGAAATTAGCACATGTACTCTTGAGAGTGTCACCCACGTTACTGCTCAAAAGAGGAGCTTCATCATGAGAATTTAATTTACCCCTCAAAGCAGGTTCAGTTAACTCGGTTAAAGAATTCTGGGAACTCTCAAGGGTGGACACTAGACCAATTGACTGAATATTTAAAGACTCCTTTTTGTTCACATCACGCTGTCTCCTGAAACATTTCTCCGTAGTATGACCAAGCTTACTACAATAAGTACATTTACTTTTCTGAAATCTAGAGGTGAAGCTGGTATTTACTTCCTGAGAAACATCATCTTTATTCTCTTTCCTGTTACCTGTACTCTGAGTAGAGGCAACGTACTTACTCTCAGCTTTCCCTTTTTCTTTAGAATATCTCCTGTGAGTGACAACATATGCATCAGCTAAAACTGCAGCATCAGACAAATTATCTATTCTTTTCTCATCAAGATATAGGCTTACATCTTTATTAATACACCTTTTGAAGTCCTCCAGCAAAATCATCTGCTTAAATTTATCAAAATCAGAATTAACATTCTTAGAATTTAACCACTGCTCTAACAGATCTTCTTTGATATTTGCATATTCAACATGGGATTGCTTATCTTGCTTATAAGTTGTCCTAAATTTTACTCTATAGGCTTCAGGAACAAGCTCATTGGCCTTAAGAATGAAGCTCTTAACTACATCATAATTATCAGGTTGATCCTGAGGCAAAGATGCATAAGTTACTTGAGCTGTACCGGTGACAACACTCTGAAGGAGTACTGGCCAATACTTTTTGGGCCAATTAAAACCTGTAGCTACCCTCTCAAACAACTGAAAATACTTTGTTAAATCAGATTCATTAAAAGGAGGGACAAGTTTAACATTTTTAGCCACATCAAAATCACCAGAGCTAGATGATCCAGTTTCACCTTGTTTCATGCGATACTCATGGTCTGTCTGAATCCTAGCAAGTTCAATTTGTGCCTGAGCCTGTGCCTGTGCCTCCTGAATATGAGCCTGAGACTCAGCCTCCTTAGCACAAGCCTGAAATTCAGCCTCCTTAGCACGAGCCTGAAACTCAGCCTCCTTAGCACGAGCCTCCTGCAGGGCTAGCTGTAACTTAGCTATTTCAATCTGCGTTTGCTCATCTGGAGGAGTTACATTAAACAAGCTTTTATTAATCATGTCAACAATATGATCTTTAGAATGATGAGAGCGAACAGCAATTCCCAATTGTTGAGAAACAAGCTTAAGTTCATTCTTTGTTCTGTTTTCTACATCACACACTGTTTGCATATTTGACAAAAATCTTTGGCTTCATCAAGAGTAGTAATAGTAGACATCATGAATAAATCACAGTCACAAAATATCAAGCAATATCCTTATGACAATATCCTGAATATCCTGATAAGAGGTCGCCAAATTTATGTTACAGAACAGAGAGAGATAATGAACACTTCAAGTGAGAATACTAATATCACTACTGTCCCGCAACGTTCCAGGTTCAAAACAAAAGAGTTAGGTAAAATTACAAGTTAAAATTTAATGCTCAAACTAACAACTAAACATTCAGGACTCATAAGGATAATGTTATGGCAAAAACAAGTTAAATATATGGTTAACTGCAATAGCCTCTATTAACACGAATTTAGCAAGAACAAATTCATCTAAGTCAGCCCTGATAAAATGAGAAAACCGGATAATGCTCAGTTAAAGTAAGGTATAATATTATTACGGATACAAAATATTATTAACTCTGGCTAACAATATGAACTTTACATGAATCGCAAAAACCTTACCAGGCCCGCGAATCAACGCCCTAGGCCATACAGTACAAGAAAAATGGTAACAACACTTATACTCAAATTATACAGCAGCTAGATGGCTGGAAACTTCCTGAGCACTCACAAAAATAATACACTATACAGGGGAGGACAGAGATGTGAACAAAATGAGGAGTAGATCTAAGTGGCAATTAATGCAGAGACTGAGCTCATTATATAGGGGCTGGCAGAGCTTGATACAACTTGTAAGAAGGACGCGCAAATGAAGCCATAGGGGACAAAGAGTTGAGAATCCTGCTCTGAACAACAGAAAGAACGACTTACTCTACTATAAGGGGGAGAAGGGGGGAGTGAGGTAGAACACGCAAGCCTGGTCACTATGGAAGCCACGAGGCGAATCGTGATCAAACAGGTAGCATACTGTATGTTAGAATTATACAAAGGATGATGAAATCATAGGCTATGTAAAAATTTTTATCTATCTATCTATCTATCCGTCTATCTATCTGTCTATCTATCTATCCGTCTATCTATCTGTCTATCTATCTATCCGTCTATCTATCTGTCTATCTATCTATTATATATATATATATATATATATATATATATATATATATATATGTAATACACACACACACACACACACACACACAGTTCATGCTTGACCACTAACTATATCACACAGAGATTGGACTTCATACAGTTTCCAGTAGCTTACGGTGACATGGGTTTAGGGAAGGGGGGTGATGCAAGATAGAGGGAGAAGAAGGAGGAAAGGTATGGAAGGGGGAAGGGAGAAAAGGAGAGAAAGAGAAAAGAGGAATGAATGAAGGAAATGTACATCGGGCAACGACTGGAAGGAAGGGAGAAGGGAAAGAGAAGGAAGAATGAGAAAGGTAGGAAGAGGGTGTAAGGGGTAAAGGAGAGGGCTAATGAAGGGAGAGAGAAACGCGAGAAAATTAAAAGGAGAAAGAAGAGAGGAAATTGACTTAAGTAGCTACGACGAGGAGAAAGGAGCAAAAGAAGGAATGGGTAGGAGGCGGAGAAAGGAGGGAAACTGGAGGGAGAATGAGAGAACAGAGATTCCCTCTGATATTCAAATAAGTTAACATAGATGCACTGAAGATATGCTTAACTAAACAGATTTGATTAGTTGTCTATGAGGCGAGGGCAACAGAGAAATAGAAATAATTACCATTCACGCTGTACTGAGGAGTGTAAGTGTATACGTGAAATTTTTTTATTTTCGAGAAGAACAATACCAACAGCTGGTGCAGCAAGATAAACAACAACAACAACAACAATAATAACCACCCAGAGCAACAAAAGAATCATCACTATCATCACTGGCACAACCAACACCATCATCGTCCAAAAGATGAACAACGTCAAAAACAGCACCCTAATCACCACCACCAAAAATTTTCACTAATAACCACAGTAACCTCAAGAAACCCCAGATAACATCACCAGCACAATAATATCCACAAAGGCTTTGCATAGTAAATCCCTCCGTCCCAGGGTATAAGTGGCGGCTGTTTGGTATTCAGGTCAAGCCGGGAATTCGCTTTTACAATAACTTCCCCTAGATTTCATCGCCGCCCTAAAATATTCCGCTGAAAACTGTGTAGGTGAAACTTTGGGTGATGTCAATTTGGTGGTTGAACCACGACGTAAATACCAGAGTGTTGTTTTGGTGGCGAAATGTGGTGCGCCACGGGTGTGATGGTGTGGCCACAATGATTCAGGGATAAGAGTTGAAGACACTACCTTTATAAAGGTGCACCGCGGTTTGTTCAAAATGCCCTATCTGTCTATCTACCCGTCTATCTATCTATCTATCTATCTATCTCTATCTATCTATCTATCTATCTATCTATCTATCTACAGTATATTTAACTGATGAAACTTGACTGCTCCTACACTTTGAATATCAAATCTTGATTAAATGAAATTCCATGAGTTTTAGATATGAGAGAGAGAGAGAGAGAGAGAGAGAGAGAGAGAGAGAGAGAGAACGGAGGGTGGAGGAATAAGTGACTCATCAGAATACCCTACGGAAACATAAATTTCCATACTCCCATTTAACCCCTGCAGCCCAAGAACACATTTATTATTTTTTCAGTTTCCACAAGATTTTCTGAAGTGTACGGGAGACTTTTTGAAGTGTAGGAATTATACAGCTTCCTTTTACCCTTACATAACTGACACCTTCTTCTAAATTGGATAAAAATGTACAGTATGTAGGTAATAGGAGTATAATAACATCCTTCAAGCCGCATTGACTAGAATCCTCACGAGTTGTGCAGTCATTGTATGTCATGTTACAGTAGGCGTATGTCAGTTACGTATCCCGTTTCTGCTCAATGGTGTCATTTGTACTGAATTTTTTCTGCTACCAGACAACTATATTCAGATTAAGTACACCACTTTCATAGCGAAAGGTTGCATGAAGGTGATGTAATACCTCTGCAGTACAAATAATCTCTCCTGTGCTGATACAGTCGTCTGTTGATGGTAACAATGAAGTGGCGTCATACTGGCGGAGATTAAAATGCTCTGGATAACGGTTAGCCTAGCCACGGAACCCTGCACCTGGATCGACTACTCTTTCCCTCAGTAAAATGGAATGTAAAAGTCTGCTGTGTACCCAAACCATTTTTTGAACACCAATATACTAACAAATTAATTATACAAACTGATGAAAGTTACATTAAGAATATGCACTGAACTTACATTAAAAACTGGTGGCCGAAAAAGGTCGCAAGTGTTGGTAGGAAGGGAAGAATTGTGGCAGTGAGATGGGAGTGTTGTTAGAGGGAGAAGTGTGATGGCACGGAACTGAAAGTGTTGTCAAGGGTAGAAGAGTGGTGGCACGAAGTTGAAAGTGGTATTAAATCCTTCATTCTTATTTAATTTCATTTCCACGCCATTTTACTAAGCATTGGCAGCACGATTTCTTTCCTTAAGATGGGTAAGATCACCTGAGGGTAACAAAAATGGGATTTTAAAAATACGTCGTCAGTTGAATGAAAAGCATTAAATATACCATTTATCAGACTCACAGATGGTAAACACCGTGCTAGACATAACCAACGAGTAATTAATCTGTTTCATTGATATTTGACATATTCCGAATTCAAACTATCATTTCGCAGATACTTAGGCTAGCAAATGGTCATTTGCTATTTCTGTTCGGTAAACGTCCTTTTAGTCAGGGAAACAGATGTATGTCGAATATTTATGTCTTCATATTTAATTCCTGTGACATACCTGATACGATGTTGGTATCCTCTTTTATGATTAAACCCGGTGTAAATAATGATAATGAATTTGGATGTAAAGTAAAAGTTATAACTGTTGTCAAGCAAAACTGGACAAATGTGGCATTAAGTGGTGGCAGGAGGAGGCGTAAAAATGCGTCTAAAGGTGGCAAAAGGTGCTGGAACAAATTGGTGGCGGTGCTGGTGGTGGAGGGTAACACGTAAAGACCAGGAGGTTAAGAGCCCAAAGAAATTACTTGTACGAGATGGTGGTGATAAAGTTAGTGAGGGAGGAGCGGAAGGGTATAGGATATACACGTGGAGAGAAGGAAGGGGAGAAAAGAGAAGGAGAAAGGGGAAGGGAGAGGGAGAAATAAGAAGGATGGGAGAGGGAGGAAAGGGAATAACAAGGGAGGGGGGGACGGAGAAGCAGAGGAAACACCAGTAAAGAAGAGCGAGGGAGGGAGGGAGAAGGGAAGAGAGGATAGGAGATGGAGAGGGCTGGATAGAAATGGGAAGAAAGAAGATAAAGGTGATAAAGTAGGGTGACGGAGAAGGAAAGCTATGAATAAAGTACTCATGAATAAGAGGGAAGGAGGAAGAGAAGAAAGGACTGGGAAAAGAGAATAAAAAAGATTATGGAGTAAAAAGATAGAAAGCAGGAAAAGAGGATGGAAGAGGAAACGGAGGAGGAAAGAAGTTGAGAGAATACCTATCAGAAAGAGGATGAGAAATAGGAGGAAGAGAGAAAAAAAGGGAAGGAAATGAAAAGAGAGGGAAGGAAAAAAGAGGGACGAATAGAGGGAGGGAATGAAATGGCGTGAGAGAGGATGAGAGATGTGGAGGTAATGATCCTGAGGAGGAGAGAAGGGGAAAGGTCTTACACCATGCAGGGGACGATAGAGGATTGACTATCAAAACCTACCAGTCGAACGAAAGCTAACCATTCAAACTTCAAAAGTATGCATTATATATATATATATATATATATATATATATATATATATATATATATATATATATATATATATATATATATATATATATATATATATATATATATATATATATATATATATATATATATATATATATATATATATATATATATATATATAGTGAAGTGAAATAGATACAGTGATATTCAGGGAGTGACTCTGAACTAGTAGCAAAGTTTACGTACAGTCTACGTGATAAAAAAGCAGGTGGATGGAAAACATAATATGGGAGACAAAATGTCTTTGAATATACTGTTAACCTAAGAAGGATGAAGATGACAATAGTTTGGACAGACCTATGTGTGAAGCACTATTATATGTACAGTATTGGGAGTCTGTGTTTGTGAGGGGCAATTGTATACATAAGTTTTGGGTGTGGCAAGTGTTGCTTTAAGGTCATGGGTGTATGTGACTGAGTCAGTTGTATGAAGCAAGTATAGACTTTTGGCCTCTGTGTGTGTGTGTGTGTGTGTGTGTGTGTGTGTGTGTGTGTGTGTGTGTGTGTGTGTGTGTGTGTGTGTGTGTGTGTGTGTGTGTGTGTGTGTTTTCATTGCACGGAGTGTCATATACCCTTTGAGGATAACAAGGTCCAAGGCAACATGCATGCCTCAACACCAGTGCTGGGACAGAGGGAACGACTCACCACAAGGGATTTTTCGAGTTAAGCCCGTGTCCCATATTCAGGTTCATCTTCGAGAACGGCCCCGATCATCACGATCTTACCCTCGAGGTATGATCTTGGTGCAATGCCACGATCATACCTCAAATGGTAGGCCTAAATGGCTATTTCACGACACAGTCACGTTAGTGCTGTCACGCCACGTTACTCAGGACGACATACAGCGACATAAGAAGACATGAAGCTCGTGGCGTGTCGTGGGAAAGTTCCTGACAGTGGGACATAGGCTTTAATGTGTACAGAATTGCTGTATCTGCCTGAAGACGCACTCTCAGATGGAGTCCAGGTAACTCTAAGATTATAATGAAAAAAAAAAAAAAAAAAAAACTGTTCAATGGTGCCTGATGGGTGACCCTGTGCTGAGCAAAGCCTCTCACGTAAACCAGAGCAAGAGTGTCAGTCATGTTCAACGATGCATGCAGACTGTTCAACAGGTTAGCAGCAACTGTGTGATAGCCTCCAAGATAAGTCACGATAAAGAAACAAGTTCTTGTGTGAGTGCCTTGTCTGTACCCTGTTACTTCTAATGTAGCCCATTGCGACTGCTTACTAGAGCTCCTGCTAGATGACCCTGACTCCCTTGAAGATAATGAGACCTTCATGGGGAGACTGACTAGGTACAAAACAATGAGCTCTTGATAGTCCTGGGTCCTCGTGGTCACTGTAAGGTTCACTGCAATTTAAAATGTATTATTTGCATGACCATCTGCTGCCTTCCGTACCAGAATCGTTCATACAAAAGCTCTTGTGTCCCCAGGGCGAGGTTAAATTGTAGTTGTTTGTGCTGGCTTGTGTGCAAAATATAGAAAGTGGAGGTGAAAGGTTCAGTGGGGAAAGGTTCAGTGAGGATTTGTACAATGCCAGGAGTGGCAGGTCGAGTGTTGTCCGGGTCCTGTCCAGCGTCTTGGTTTCCTTTCCTGGGCTCTGATGGCTGTTAATGTCATCTTTGACATATTCTGCATCGTCACAGTACTCACAGAAGATATCTTTGATTCTTTCAACATAATGCACCCCAACCCTCCTCATCTCACGACGCCAGTGTATGTCCCTCACCGTCATCATTGATGTTATGTTTCCCTCACCCCTTCTTTCTTTCCTCCTCTCGCTCGTCTCCCCAGCACTTCATTCACACTGTCTCGTTCTCGCCTAGCAGCGTCGTGAAGAGAACTTGATGGTGATAGGAAGGACGTTTACATGCAGGACAGGGCAGGATTATCACCTTCGTTACCAGAGGTGTCTCTTCACCTCTCACCCTGATGACGTACTTTTAATTTTATTCTTGCAACCAAAAAGACGATTGTATTCAGCTTAAAAAAGAACTTAATTAATGGAGGGGGTGATGCTATAGCTCACACCCCAGTCCGAAAAAATCTACCCTCAGTTCAAAAAATCTACCCTGTGTTAAATCATATCATCTGGAGGTACCAACAATAAACTAAAAAATAATATGTCAAGCTACCTGAAAAAAAAAAAAAAAAAAAGGCTGGCAGTATTAAAAACATCGTCAGGGATATGTTTCCTCCAGTTGAAGAGGTTCATAACACTTGTGTTGATTGTGTGTGTGTGTGTGTGTGTGCGCGTCTTCGGGCTCAAAATTCAGGAAGTTTTGATTATAAAACCTCATTCAATAGACTGGTAGGCATTATCTGTTTGAATTATAGACCGTGTTTTTCATTTTCTTCTTCCTATCACCAAACAGTCAGGAGAACCCTTGACCAATGATAGGGATAATGGAAGCTGTAGCTAAAGTTTTCAGTGAATAAGCAACAAAAAAGTTCCCCAACTTAAGAAGTTAACCAAATCCAGGTGGTGTGGATATGCAGGTCATAAGTCAAAGTCAAGATCAGTGGAGTGAAGAGAAAATTACCGCAAGCGGGGGTTGGTCTCCGTCTTGAGAGTATTGTTGATTATTTATTTTACCGCCTATCGGCATATAATACATATTCCGCTCACGAGCCCCAGCACTGGTCGATATAATCCCAGGAAAAGCTGCTGTAAGGGTAGAAAGCCCGAGATAACGATCGAAGTTAGAAGTAGGAGAGGGTAGTTAGGAGGTTTGCCGTCACGTTACGTTACTCTCTTTAAGCACATCTCTGTATAACAATGTACAATAAAACTCCGTAACCCAAGAAGTGACTAGAACTCACCTCACTTACGATAAAAGAATACAAAGTGAAGGAAAGTGAGACAGAGACCTACCTATTAACTCTACTTGACGCCTCATCATTTTACTGGCAGTAGCCCACGTTACACTCCACTGGTGATAGAGGGGCAGCCATTATTCTACGATACTTCTAAAATATATCTCTCCATCTTATTAAAACCCCTCGGTTACGTTATCAACACTTCTACGCATAAAATATGGCCTCACACACCTTCACATGCATCACTTTGACGCTAATACTGTAGTCGCGGCGCACGGCTCTGAGGTTATTATCGTTCTCTGGCAACCTACCATTCAAAAGCGCGTCTGATTTCGTTTATATGAGACGCATGTGATTCGTGTATCATATGTTCGTGTATAAAAGTATTCGTGTATAATTTATTCGTGCATAATAATACGATTCGTGTATAATATGATACAAAATCGGACTCACTTTTGCATGGTAGGTTGTCAGGGTACGATAATGACAACCTCAGAGTCGCGCGCAACTGTCGGTACTATAATTATACACTCTATGACTGGAGTCTGGTTCAGGATTGGTGTGACGTTAGTAGCAAAGGTGTATTTACTGCATATCGATGGTCCATCTGGAGGACATGCTAATTCTGCTTCAGTGATTCGCATCCCGAAACTGTTCCCTGCTCCAGCCTGGCATCAACCTTGCGTCCTACTGAACGGCAGCCCAACACTAGCACTTGACAGCCACTTGCTATATACTCCCAAGTCCCAACCCTCTCACGATGAGAGATTTCACCTGTACTCGATAAAATCGTCTGGGGCTGGCGAGAATATAAACCCTCGTTGTAGAGGTTGATAAAGATTTTCTCTAACACTTTCACTACGAGAAGAAAAAAGGCAAACGATAAGTAAACCGAAAAAAATTAGCACAACAGTAGAAATGATGATAGAATGATACCCCATGTTTGTCATTTGTCATTTTTTTCTCCTTCCTTTGTGCAATATATATATATATATATATATATATATATATATATATATATATATATATATATTGCCAGACGCCATAATCCCGTACTGGGTGGCCATTTGACTCTTGAGTTACTTGTTTTACAGGGAGGGGCACTAACCCTCCACCAACCCACTTGACACGTAGGGAGCACGTATGGTTTGGTTATATGGTTACCATCCAGTGTTGCACGGCTGGATATTATATATATATATATATATATATATATATATATATATATATATATATATATATATATATATATATATATATATATATTTGCGTCTTCGTGTTATTAATCATATACACAAACAACCTCTCTCTCTCTCTCTCTCTCTCTCTCTCTCTCTCTGGGGGCTCGGTAGCACAATGGTAGCGCGCTGAGCTTGTGATCGGGAGGTCGCAAGTTCAAGCCTCGCCCGGGCTACCGTCGCCGGGAGGGGTAGCGTCCTCCTGTAACCCCAGCGGGGCTATATGGCCTTAGTTGCCTAGCTCGGGGAATTCATTTCTCCATTTCTCTCTCTCTCTCTCTCTCTCTCAAAGCATCCCCTAAAACAAAAACATTGCCATAGCCCTGGAATCTCATTAGTACGCTGACAATTTTAAGTATTGCTTCTGTCTGAAGATTTTACTTAATTTACGAAAACTCCGTCAACTAGACCGGTTAGTATCAGTCCTTAACTCCATCAGTACCATACCCACTCGTATATTCTTGATCTCGCCAGAAATTTTCTTTTAAATTAAGGAAAAACCAAAAATTTAAAAGGAATCTACTTTAATCTTTTTCAATACCACGGCAAATTTTTCTTTTTCTTTATATCCTCAATTGATTTTTTGGTTAAGAGAGAGGAGGATTGTTTTTCATCGCCTTCTTCATCAACATCATCATCAATTTTTGACGGGTAGTTCAAGGATATCTCTCATTCTGCTAATTCTAAATGGAATCCTCCGTTGCCTTTGCTTCCTTCTTCCTCACATAAAAAAAAAAAAAAAAAATCCTCATCCTCAGTTTATACTCTCCTGCTAAAAGGTTTTGCTCACAAGTTTTTCTTACCATTTGGCCTTTGGTAATTTAGGATGGAAGAATATTATATCCTGTGTTTTGTGGTTGGTGGGGGCGCTCACCATCCACTCACTCGATGTAGTGCTGCTCTCGGGTGTCTGCTCTTTCCTCTTCTCCGTCCTTCTTCCCTTCCATCCTCGTCTGTCTTCTTTTCTTCATTCTTTCCGCGTCCTTCTGCCTACGGGTGACTTTATACTCCCTCTTCTGTCTTTCCTTCCTTCATTCTTTCCTCTTCCTTCTGCCTGTAGGTGACTCTACACTGAGTGACAAGCCAAATGGTTTCCTGTACACCAGGAAACCATTTACTACGCTAGGTGGTAACCATATAACCAAATTTTGGTGCCTGGTGGTTTAGTAGGTAATTATTGCACTCCAGTCGGATTGAGCCAGTAAAGGTTTATATCCAAGGGGTGGCTGGGGTTTATTGCTCACAAAATGCCACTCAGGGATGAGTGAGGTTGGTCACTCATCTTAAATGTCAGGACCAACTGCCCAGCCCCGGGCTCCTACGCTCTTCATGGGGCAACGTAGGATTGGATGATGGATGGATGGATGGATGGTTTACCAACACTGCAATTTGTTGGGATACTTTATTTAATGTCATCGTGTAAGTCTTGAATGGCAATCAGCTGTACTTGTCCTGTCTAAATTTAAATATAATGTGGCGTGAGGTGGTACTTACACCTGCCTGACATGGGCCGCCATCTCTACAAAAATGGCTGTGTTTTCACCTGATAATAGTGGGCCAAGCACACTCCTTGAGTAGTAAGTAATGGTTTCCTGGAATTCAGTGAACTTCAGATATAAGATGAGTAACCTTGGATACCAAATCAACACTCCAGTATTACTACACAAGGTCATCACTGGAGTTGTGTAAGTCGTGATGGGTGGGTGGTAGACAGAAGGTAAGTGTGCTGTGTTATGTGTGTGGTGAATTACAGCTCGGGATTAATGCTGGGTTTCAGGAGTGGATGGTAGACAGAAGGTAAGTGTGCTGTGTTATGTGTGTGGTGAATTACAGCTCGGGATTAATGCTGGGTTTCAGGAGTGGATGGTAGACAGAAGGTAAGTGTGCTGTGTTATGTGTGTGGTGAATTACAGCTCGAGATTAATGCTGGGTTTCAGGAGTGGATGGTAGACAGAAGGTAAGTGTGCTGTGATATGTGTGTGGTGAATTGCAGCTCGGGATTAATGCTGGGTTTCAGGAGAGGATGGTAGACAGAAGGTAAGTGTGCTGTGTTATGTGTGTGGTGAATTGCAGCTCGGGATTAATGCTGGATTTCAGGAGTGGATGGTAGACAGAAGGTAAGTGTGCTGTGTTGTGTGTGTGGTGAATTGCAGCTCGGGATTAATGCTGGGTTTCAGGAGTGGATTAACCAAGCCGAGCCAGAGTCAGGGTTAGAGGTGGGACCCATGTTTCAGGTTCATATTCCCATTTATCAAGAGCAATACATACGGAACATATTCAGTGTAAGATCTGAAACACCCAACTAAAGTGGCCTCATTCCTGAAGTTCATCTAGTTTTGGTCCACAGCATCATAAGCAAAAACCAAAACAACAGTAACAGCAGTACATATAATGCATACAGTATTCGTGTTCGTATAAACGTTATACATGAGGCATTTCTCATACGAATAAAAAGGCAGCAAAAGCTGAAAATCCGCATAGCTTTTTTTTTTTTTCAAAGGAATTTCAACAATTTAAAGCCAAAATCAAAATAATTTATTTCGAGATCGGGAGGTTAGAAAGGGGAAGACCCAGGATGAGATGGAGGGATGGAGTAGAAAGGTATCTGAGAGAGGGCAGTGTAAGGTAAAAGGAGGGCAGGGAAGTGGTAGGGGACAGAGTGACATGGAGGCGATTTGCTTACGACCACCTCTTACGGGATTACGGAGTCTGACTATAGATAAATAGAGAGATAGACTGATAGATCCCCAAAGCCTGGACACTGGCATCTCTCTCTCTCTCCCTCACACACACACACACACACACACACACACACACACACACACACACACACACACACACACACACACACACACACACACACACACACACACACACACACACACACACACACACACACACACACACACACACACACACACACACACACACACACACACACACACACACACACACACACACACACACACACACACACACGCACACAAAGGTTGGGCAGCAGACACTAATAAGCTTTTTAACTTGTAGATACTGATGGTGTGCATGCAGAGGTGACGGGTCGACATGGAGAGATGGGGTAGAGGATATACAAAGAGGGAAGGAGAGTTGAAGTGAGCGAGGAGATGGGGAGATGGAAAGCTGGGACAGAGGGCGGTGGAGAGAGGGAGAGGAGAGGGAGAGCGTGAAGAGGGAGAAAGTTCGAGAGAGTGGATCAGAGAAGAAAATGAAGAGAGAGAGAGAGAGAGAGAGAGAGAGAGAGACTAACGAGGAAAGAGTATGTGAATGAGGTGGATGGAGGGAGAGGAAGAGGGAGGCAGAGGATGAGATGGAGGGATGGAGAGGTATATGATAGAGGGGTGTGTGAACTGAGGGGGGGGTGGAGAGGACAGCGCAATCGCGGCGAGCAGGGCGACATGGAGGGGGTATGTTTGTGGCCACCCCTAACTGGATTAAAGGTCTGACAATTGATCGATGGATAGATACACATCCATGTTATCCACCAGGTTGATAACCACAGATAATTCAAGATGAAAAGGGTAATGATGGGGGTAGCAGTTGTTAAGAAGGCAGGGCAGGGAGGGAGGAAGTGGAAAGGGGTAAGCGAGGGAGGTGGAAGGAGAAAACATGTGGAGGGGTGAAGTGGATTTTTTAAAAATAGAATTAATCTCATTGAGTAAACTGTAATTATCAGAGAAGTCGATAGTAAGTACTGTATATATATATATATATATATATATATATATATTGTTACATAGCCTATGATTTCATCATCCTTTGTGTAATTTTAACGCACAGTATGCTGCATGTTTGATCACGAGCGTGTTCTGCCTCAGTTCCCCCCTTCTACCGTTATAGTAGAGTAAGTCGACATCTCTGTTATACTTTGCGGGATTGTCATCTCTTTGTCCCTATGGCTTCATTTGCGCGTCCTCATTACAAGTTGTATCAAGCTCTCCTGGCCCCTATATAATGAGCTCAGTCTCTGCATCATTGCCACTTAGATCTGCTCCTCATTTTGTTCACATCTCTGTCCTCCCCTGTACAGATATTATTATTGTGAGTGCTCAAGAAGTCTCCAACCATCTAGCAGCTGTGTGTAATTTGAGTATAACTGTTGTTGCATTTTTTCTTGTACTGTATAGCATAAGTTTAATTTGTAGGCCTAGTGAAGTTTTTGTAATTCGTGTGGAGTTCTTTGTCAGTCATTTTTGATAATAGTTTGTATCTGTAATTATTTATCTGGCATTCACTGAGTATTATCTGGTATCTCATTTTATCAGGGCTGACTTAGATAAATTTACTCTAGCTAACTTCGTGTTAATAGAGGCTATTGCAGTTAACCATATATTTAACCTGTTTATTTGCCATTACATTATCCTTATGAGTTCTGAATGTTTTGTTGTTAGTTTGTGCATTAAACTTTAACTTGTAATTTTACCTAACTCTTTTGTTTTGAACCTGGAACTTTTCGGGACAGTAGTGACTCTTCGTATTCTCACTTAAAGTGTACATTATCTTTCTCTGTTCCGTAACATAAATTTGGCGACCTCATATCAGGATATTCAGGATATTATCATAAGGATATTGCTTGATATTTTGTGACTGTTACTTATTAATTATGTCTACTATTACTACACTTGATGAAGCCAAGGACTTTTTGTCAAATGTGCAAACAGTGTGTGATATAGAAAACAGAACAAAGAATGAACTTAAGCTTGTTGCTCAACAATTGGGAATTGCAGTTCACTCTCATCATTCTAAGGATCAAATTGTTGGCATGATTAATAAAAGCTTGTTTAATGTAACTCCTCCAAATGAGCAAACGCAGATTGAATTAGCTAAGTTACAGCTAGCTCTGCAGGAGGCTCGTGCTAAAGAAGCTGAATTTCAGGCAAATGCTAAGCAGGCGGAGTCTCAGGCTCGTATTCAGGAGGCTGAATTTCAAGCACGTGTTAAGGAGGCTGAGTCTCAGGCTAAGGAGGCGGAATCTCAGGTTCGGATTCAGGAGGCACAGATACAGGCACAAATTGAACTTGCCAGGATTCAGGCAGACCATGAGTATCGCATGAAACAAGGTGGAACTGGATCATCTAGCTCTGATGATTTTGATGTGGCTAAAAATGTTAAACTTGTCCCTCCTTTTAATGAATCTGATTTAACAAAGTATTTTCAGTTGTTTGAGAGGGTAGCTACAGGTTTTAATTGGCCTAAGGAGTATTGGCCAGTACTCCTTCAAACTGTTCTCACCGGTAAAGCTCAAGTAACTTATGCATCTTTGCCTCAGGATCAGTCTGATAATTATGATGTAGTTAAGAGCTTGATTCTTAAGGCCTATGAGCTTGTTCCTGAAGCCTATAGAGTAAAATTTAGGACAACTTACAAGCAAGATAAGCAATCCCCTGTTGAGTATGCAAAAATCAAAGAAGATCTGTTAGAGCAGTGGTTAAATTCTAAGAATGTGGATTCTGATTTTGACAAATTTAAGCAGATAATTTTGCTGGAGGACTTCAAAAGGTGTATTTATAAAGATGTAAGCCTATATCTTGATGAGAAAAGAATAGATAATTTGTCTGATGCTGCAGTTTTAGCTGATGAGTATGTTCTCACTCACAAGAGATATTCTAGAGAAAAAGGGAAAGCTGAGAGTAAGTACGTTGCCTCTACTCAGAGTACAGGTAACAGGAAAGAGAATAAAGATGATGTTTCTCAGGAAGTAAATACCAGCTTCACCTCTAGATTTCAGAAAAGTAAATGTACTTATTGTAGTAAGCTTGGTCATACTACGGAGAGATGTTTCAGGAGACAGCGTGATGTGAACAAAAAGGAGTCTTTAAATATTCAGTCAATTGGTCTAGTGTCCACTCTTGAGAGTTCCCAGAATTCTTTAACTGAGTTAACTGAACCTGCTTTGAGGGTAACTTAAATTCTCATGATGGAGCTCCTCTTTTGAGCAGTAACGTGGGTGACACTCTCAAGAGTTCATGTGCTAATTTCCTGTCTGATGGTTTTGTTAGTCCTCTGGACAGTAATGTCAGGAAATCAGTTAAAATATATCGTGATACAGGTGCTTGCCAATCCCTTATGCTGACCAGTGTTCTAGGCTCTAATTTTAATTCCTCTGATGAAACTGTAATCTTACAAGGTGTAGGGAATAATTACTTCTCTGTTCCTCTGTGCAGAGTGAATTTAGAGTCTGGTTTTGTTAATGGTTCTGTTATGGTTGGGTTGGTTGAGACACTCCCAATGTCAGGTGTAACTTTCTTACTTGGAAATGATATTGGTGGAAGTCAAGTGTGTCCAGCTCCTCAGTTGTCTAGTGAGCCAGTGGCTGCGTCCCAGGATTGTGATGTCCCTGATGTGTTCCCTGCATGTGCTGTCACTAGGGCTCAGTCTAAAGTTACTGGTGATTTAGAGGATAATGATGATGATGATGTTATCCTAGCTGACACTTTTCTTGCTAATTTGGACCACTCACCAGATGAGGCAGTACCCCGTAGTGTTGATAATTTGTCTCGTCAAGAGTTGGTTGAGTTGCAGGTTGCTGACCCTGAGTTGAAAGGTCTAGCTAACTCTGCTTACAGTGAAGAAGAGTCAGCCGGTGCTTCTACTTGTTATTATGTAAAGTCAGGAGTACTTATGAGGAAGTGGAGACCCCCAACAGCATCAGCCGACTGTGAATGGGAGGTTGTACATCAAGTTGTCATCCCTCGTGTTTGTAGGCAGGATATCATTCGAGTGGCTCATGATACCAGTTTGGCAGGACACCTTGGAGTGAGGAAGACTGTGGCACGCATTTTGAAACACTTCTACTGGCCAGGTATCTTCAGGGATGTTTCCTGGTATTGTAAGTCTTGTCACACCTGTCAAGTTGTAGGGAAGTGTAATCAGACCGAAAAGGTTGCACCTCTAGTTCCCATTCCTCCTTTTGAGGCGCCTTTCACCCGTGTGTTGGTGGATATTGTGGGCCCTCTTCCTAAGACTTCTTCAGGATTTTCTTATGTGTTGACCATGATTGATATGGCTACTCGTTATCCTGAAGCCATTCCACTTAGAAACATCTCAGCAAAGAACGTGGTTAAGGAAATGCTAGGGTTCTTCACAAAGTTTGGTCTGCCCAAGGAGGTACAGTCAGACCGAGGAAGTAATTGCATGTCGAATGTTTTCAAGCAGTCTCTGAAAGAGTTGGGCATCACCCAGATCACGTCTTCAGCTTACCATCCCCAGACCCAAGGAGCGTTGGAGAGATATCATCAAACACTCAAATCGATGCTCAAGAAATACTGTTTGGAACATCAGAAAGACTGGGATAAAGGTCTTCCATTCGTTGTGTTTGCCGCAAGAGAATCTCCAAATGAATCACTGGGCTTCTCACCTTTTGAACTACTGTTTGGCCATGAAGTAAGAGGACCCCTTAAGCTACTCAAGGAATGCTGGCTGTCGGAGGAAGATGACGTCAACCTGCTGGAGTATGTGATGAATTTCAAAGAACGGCTGTCCACTGCTTTACAGCTGGCGAGAGAGAATTTAGGAGCTGCTCAGGAGAAGATGAAGACTTGGTATGATTAGAAGTCCAGGTTACGCCACTTTCAGCCAGGAGATCAGGTTTTGATTCTGCCACCAGTTCATGGGCAACCTCTTCAAGCCAAGTTTAGTGGCCCTTATTTCGTGGAGAAGAAACTCAGTGATGTCAGCTATGTCATCGCCACACCAGATCGTAGAAAGAGCAAGCAACTATGTCACATCAACATGCTAAAGTTATATCACAAGCGGGATGAAAATAATCCAGTCTGCACTGTAGCTGTTCCACCCGAGTCTGCAAGTGAAGCTCTCCCATGCAGTATGAGCCTGAGTGATAGTTTGGGGAAGAATCCTGATATCATGAATGATCTCCAGACTAAGCTTTCTCATCTACCACCCAAGGAAAGGCAGGAGTTTTCGGCATTACTGCAGGAGTACCCGCAAGTGTTCCGTGCCACTCCAGGAAGAACCACTGTGTTGATGCATGATGTCGATGTTGGAGACGCAAAGCCAATTAAATTGCCTCCTTACCGTGTAGAACCCAGTGAAAGTTCCTCTCATCCAGATGGAGCTTGGCTACCTGTTGGACCACAAGATGATTGAGCCCTGTCAGAGCGAGTGGAGTTCTCCTGTCACTCTAGTCCCTAAGCCAGGTGGGTCACAGAGGCTTTGCATTGACTACAGACGTGTTAATCAGATAACCAAAACAGACACTTACCCTCTCCCTCGCGTGGAAGATTGCATAGACAAGATCGGAAAGGCTAGGTACATAAGTAAGTTTGATTTGTTAAAGGGATACTGGCAAGTACCTATGACTGAGCGTGCTAGGGAGATCTCAGGTTTTGTACTATTAGGAAAGACTTTTGCATGGTCTGTAGTGCCATATACAGATTGTTTTAGAGTAATAAGAAATTTCCTTTGTAAATTTCTTTTTCTTTGTGGAGAGGTGTTACATAGCCTATGATTTCATCATCCTTTGTGTAATTTTAACGCACAGTATGCTGCATGTTTGATCACGAGCGTGTTCTGCCTCAGTTCCCCCTTCAACCGTTATAGTAGAGTAAGTCGACATCTCTGTTACACTTTGCGGGATTGTCATCTCTTTGTCCCTATGGCTTCATTTGCGCGTCCTCATTACAAGTTGTATCAAGCTCTCCTGGCCCCTATATAATGAGCTCAGTCTCTGCATCATTGCCACTTAGATCTGCTCCTCATTTTGTTCACATCTCTGTCCTCCCCTGTACAGATATTATTATTGTGAGTGCTCAAGAAGTCTCCAACCATCTAGCAGCTGTGTGTAATTTGAGTATAACTGTTGTTGCATTTTTTCTTGTACTGTATAGCATACGTTTAATTTGTAGGCCTAGTGAAGTTTTTGTAATTCGTGTGGAGTTCTTTGTCAGTCATTTTTGATAATAGTTTGTATCTGTAATTATTTATCTGGCATTCACTGAGTATTATCTGGTATCTCATTTTATCAGGGCTGACTTAGATAAATTTACTCTTGCTAACTTCGTGTTAATAGAGGCTATTGCAGTTAACCATATATTTAACCTGTTTATTTGCCATTTCATTATCCTTATGAGTTCTGAATGTTTTGTTGTTAGTTTGTGCATTAAACTTTAACTTGTAATTTTACCTAACTCTTTTGTTTTGAACCTGGAACTTTTCGGGACAGTAGTGACTCTTCGTATTCTCACTTAAAGTGTACATTATCTTTCTCTGTTCCGTAACATAAATTTGGCGACCTCATATCAGGATATTCAGGATATTATCATAAGGATATTGCTTGATATTTTGTGACTGTTACTTATTAATTATGTCTACTATTACTACACTTGATGAAGCCAAGGACTTTTTGTCAAATGTGCAAACAGTGTGTGATATAGAAAACAGAACAAAGAATGAACTTAAGCTTGTTGCTCAACAATTGGGAATTGCAGTTCACTCTCATCATTCTAAGGATCAAATTGTTGGCATGATTAATAAAAGCTTGTTTAATGTAACTCCTCCAAATGAGCAAACGCAGATTGAATTAGCTAAGTTACAGCTAGCTCTGCAGGAGGCTCGTGCTAAAGAAGCTGAATTTCAGGCAAATGCTAAGCAGGCGGAGTCTCAGGCTCGTATTCAGGAGGCTGAATTTCAAGCACGTGTTAAGGAGGCTGAGTCTCAGGCTAAGGAGGCGGAATCTCAGGTTCGGATTCAGGAGGCACAGATACAGGCACAAATTGAACTTGCCAGGATTCAGGCAGACCATGAGTATCGCATGAAACAAGGTGGAACTGGATCATCTAGCTCTGATGATTTTGATGTGGCTAAAAATGTTAAACTTGTCCCTCCTTTTAATGAATCTGATTTAACAAAGTATTTTCAGTTGTTTGAGAGGGTAGCTACAGGTTTTAATTGGCCTAAGGAGTATTGGCCAGTACTCCTTCAAACTGTTCTCACCGGTAAAGCTCAAGTAACTTATGCATCTTTGCCTCAGGATCAGTCTGATAATTATGATGTAGTTAAGAGCTTGATTCTTAAGGCCTATGAGCTTGTTCCTGAAGCCTATAGAGTAAAATTTAGGACAACTTACAAGCAAGATAAGCAATCCCCTGTTGAGTATGCAAAAATCAAAGAAGATCTGTTAGAGCAGTGGTTAAATTCTAAGAATGTGGATTCTGATTTTGACAAATTTAAGCAGATAATTTTGCTGGAGGGACTTCAAAAGGTGTATTTATAAAGATGTAAGCCTATATCTTGATGAGAAAAGAATAGATAATTTGTCTGATGCTGCAGTTTTAGCTGATGAGTATGTTCTCACTCACAAGAGATATTCTAGAGAAAAAGGGAAAGCTGAGAGTAAGTACGTTGCCTCTACTCAGAGTACAGGTAACAGGAAAGAGAATAAAGATGATGTTTCTCAGGAAGTAAATACCAGCTTCACCTCTAGATTTCAGAAAAGTAAATGTACTTATTGTAGTAAGCTTGGTCATACTACGGAGAGATGTTTCAGGAGACAGCGTGATGTGAACAAAAAGGAGTCTTTAAATATTCAGTCAATTGGTCTAGTGTCCACTCTTGAGAGTTCCCAGAATTCTTTAACTGAGTTAACTGAACCTGCTTTGAGGGGTAACTTAAATTCTCATGATGGAGCTCCTCTTTTGAGCAGTAACGTGGGTGACACTCTCAAGAGTTCATGTGCTAATTTCCTGTCTGATGGTTTTGTTAGTCCTCTGGACAGTAATGTCAGGAAATCAGTTAAAATATATCGTGATACAGGTGCTTGCCAATCCCTTATGCTGACCAGTGTTCTAGGCTCTAATTTTAATTCCTCTGATGAAACTGTAATCTTACAAGGTGTAGGGAATAATTACTTCTCTGTTCCTCTGTGCAGAGTGAATTTAGAGTCTGGTTTTGTTAATGGTTCTGTTATGGTTGGGTTGGTTGAGACACTCCCAATGTCAGGTGTAACTTTCTTACTTGGAAATGATATTGGTGGAAGTCAAGTGTGTCCAGCTCCTCAGTTGTCTAGTGAGCCAGTGGCTGCGTCCCAGGATTGTGATGTCCCTGATGTGTTCCCTGCATGTGCTGTCACTAGGGCTCAGTCTAAAGTTACTGGTGATTTAGAGGATAATGATGATGATGATGTTATCCTAGCTGACACTTTTCTTGCTAATTTGGACCACTCACCAGATGAGGCAGTACCCCGTAGTGTTGATAATTTGTCTCGTCAAGAGTTGGTTGAGTTGCAGGTTGCTGACCCTGAGTTGAAAGGTCTAGCTAACTCTGCTTACAGTGAAGAAGAGTCAGCCGGTGCTTCTACTTGTTATTATGTAAAGTCAGGAGTACTTATGAGGAAGTGGAGACCCCCAACAGCATCAGCCGACTGTGAATGGGAGGTTGTACATCAAGTTGTCATCCCTCGTGTTTGTAGGCAGGATATCATTCGAGTGGCTCATGATACCAGTTTGGCAGGACACCTTGGAGTGAGGAAGACTGTGGCACGCATTTTGAAACACTTCTACTGGCCAGGTATCTTCAGGGATGTTTCCTGGTATTGTAAGTCTTGTCACACCTGTCAAGTTGTAGGGAAGTGTAATCAGACCGAAAAGGTTGCACCTCTAGTTCCCATTCCTCCTTTTGAGGCGCCTTTCACCCGTGTGTTGGTGGATATTGTGGGCCCTCTTCCTAAGACTTCTTCAGGATTTTCTTATGTGTTGACCATGATTGATATGGCTACTCGTTATCCTGAAGCCATTCCACTTAGAAACATCTCAGCAAAGAACGTGGTTAAGGAAATGCTAGGGTTCTTCACAAAGTTTGGTCTGCCCAAGGAGGTACAGTCAGACCGAGGAAGTAATTGCATGTCGAATGTTTTCAAGCAGTCTCTGAAAGAGTTGGGCATCACCCAGATCACGTCTTCAGCTTACCATCCCCAGACCCAAGGAGCGTTGGAGAGATATCATCAAACACTCAAATCGATGCTCAAGAAATACTGTTTGGAACATCAGAAAGACTGGGATAAAGGTCTTCCATTCGTTGTGTTTGCCGCAAGAGAATCTCCAAATGAATCACTGGGCTTCTCACCTTTTGAACTACTGTTTGGCCATGAAGTAAGAGGACCCCTTAAGCTACTCAAGGAACGCTGGCTGTCGGAGGAAGATGACGTCAACCTGCTGGAGTATGTGATGAATTTCAAAGAACGGCTGTCCACTGCTTTACAGCTGGCGAGAGAGAATTTAGGAGCTGCTCAGGAGAAGATGAAGACTTGGTATGATTAGAAGTCCAGGTTACGCCACTTTCAGCCAGGAGATCAGGTTTTGATTCTGCCACCAGTTCATGGGCAACCTCTTCAAGCCAAGTTTAGTGGCCCTTATTTCGTGGAGAAGAAACTCAGTGATGTCAGCTATGTCATCGCCACACCAGATCGTAGAAAGAGCAAGCAACTATGTCACATCAACATGCTAAAGTTATATCACAAGCGGGATGAAAATAATCCAGTCTGCACTGTAGCTGTTCCACCCGAGTCTGCAAGTGAAGCTCTCCCATGCAGTATGAGCCTGAGTGATAGTTTGGGGAAGAATCCTGATATCATGAATGATCTCCAGACTAAGCTTTCTCATCTACCACCCAAGGAAAGGCAGGAGTTTTCGGCATTACTGCAGGAGTACCCGCAAGTGTTCCGTGCCACTCCAGGAAGAACCACTGTGTTGATGCATGATGTCGATGTTGGAGACGCAAAGCCAATTAAATTGCCTCCTTACCGTGTGAACCCAGTGAAAGTTCCTCTCATCCAGATGGAGCTTGGCTACCTGTTGGACCACAAGATGATTGAGCCCTGTCAGAGCGAGTGGAGTTCTCCTGTCACTCTAGTCCCTAAGCCAGGTGGGTCACAGAGGCTTTGCATTGACTACAGACGTGTTAATCAGATAACCAAAACAGACACTTACCCTCTCCCTCGCGTGGAAGATTGCATAGACAAGATCGGAAAGGCTAGGTACATAAGTAAGTTTGATTTGTTAAAGGGATACTGGCAAGTACCTATGACTGAGCGTGCTAGGGAGATCTCATGTTTTGTACTATTAGGAAAGACTTTTGCATGGTCTGTAGTGCCATATACAGATTGTTTTAGAGTAATAAGAAATTTCCTTTGTAAATTTCTTTTTTCTTTGTGGAGAGGTGTTACATAGCCTATGATTTCATCATCCTTTGTGTAATTTTAACGCACAGTATGCTGCATGTTTGATCACGAGCGTGTTCTGCCTCAGTTCCCCCCTTCTACCGTTATAGTAGAGTAAGTCGACATCTCTGTTATACTTTGCGGGATTGTCATCTCTTTGTCCCTATGGCTTCATTTGCGCGTCCTCATTACAAGTTGTATCAAGCTCTCCTGGCCCCTATATAATGAGCTCAGTCTCTGCATCATTGCCACTTAGATCTGCTCCTCATTTTGTTCACATCTCTGTCCTCCCCTGTACAGATATTATTATTGTGAGTGCTCAAGAAGTCTCCAACCATCTAGCAGCTGTGTGTAATTTGAGTATAACTGTTGTTGCATTTTTTCTTGTACTGTATAGCATAAGTTTAATTTGTAGGCCTAGTGAAGTTTTTGTAATTCGTGTGGAGTTCTTTGTCAGTCATTTTTGATAATAGTTTGTATCTGTAATTATTTATCTGGCATTCACTGAGTATTATCTGGTATCTCATTTTATCAGGGCTGACTTAGATAAATTTACTCTTGCTAACTTCGTGTTAATAGAGGCTATTGCAGTTAACCATATATTTAACCTGTTTATTTGCCATTTCATTATCCTTATGAGTTCTGAATGTTTTGTTGTTAGTTTGTGCATTAAACTTTAACTTGTAATTTTACCTAACTCTTTTGTTTTGAACCTGGAACTTTTCGGGACAGTAGTGACTCTTCGTATTCTCACTTAAAGTGTACATTATCTTTCTCTGTTCCGTAACAATATATATATATATATATATATATATATATATATATATATATATATATATATATATATATATATATATTGTTACATAGCTTATGATTTCATCATCCTTTGTGTAATTTTAACGCACAGTATGCTGCATGTTTGATCACGAGCGTGTTCTGCCTCAGTCCCCCCCTTCTACCGTTATAGTAGAGTAAGTCGTCATTTCTGTTGTCAGTGCGGGATTTTCATCTCTTTGTCCCCATGGCTTCATTTGCGCGTCCTTCTTACAAGTTGTATCAAGCTCTCCTGGCCCCTATATAATGAGCTCAGGCTCTGCATCATTGCCACTTAGATCTGCTCCTCATTTTGTTCACATCTCTGTCCTCCCCTGTACAGTTATTATTATTGTGAGTGCTCAAGAAGTCTCCAAACATCTAGCAGCTGTGTGTAATTTGAGTATAACTGTTGTATTTTTTCTTGTACTGTGTAGCATGGGGTTAATTCTTGGGCCTGGTGAGGTTTTTGATTGGTGTTGGGTTTTATGTCAGTCATTTTTGATAATAATTTGTATCTGTAATAATTTATCTGGCATTCACTGAGTATTATCTGGTATCTCATTTTATCAGGGCTGACTTAGATAAATTTACTCTTGCTAACTTCGTGTTAATAGAGGCTATTGCAGTTAACCATATATTTAACCTGTTTATTTGCCATTTCATTATCCTTATGAGTTCTGAATGTTTTGTTGTTAGTTTGTGCATTAAACTTTAACTTGTAATTTTACCTAACTCTTTTGTTTTGAACCTGGAACTTTTCGGGACAGTAGTGACTCTTCGTATTCTCACTTAAAGTGTACATTATCTTTCTCTGTTCCGTAACAATATATATATATATATATATATATATATATATATATATATATATATTGTTACATAGCTTATGATTTCATCATCCTTTGTGTAATTTTAACGCACAGTATGCTGCATGTTTGATCACGAGCGTGTTCTGCCTCAGTCCCCCCCTTCTACCGTTATAGTAGAGTAAGTCGTCATTTCTGTTGTCAGTGCGGGATTTTCATCTCTTTGTCCCCATGGCTTCATTTGCGCGTCCTTCTTACAAGTTGTATCAAGCTCTCCTGGCCCCTATATAATGAGCTCAGGCTCTGCATCATTGCCACTTAGATCTGCTCCTCATTTTGTTCACATCTCTGTCCTCCCCTGTACAGTTATTATTATTGTGAGTGCTCAAGAAGTCTCCAAACATCTAGCAGCTGTGTGTAATTTGAGTATAACTGTTGTATTTTTTCTTGTACTGTGTAGCATGGGGTTAATTCTTGGGCCTGGTGAGGTTTTTGATTGGTGTTGGGTTTTATGTCAGTCATTTTTGATAATAATTTGTATCTGTAATAATTTATCTGGCATTCACTGAGTATTATCTGGTATCTCATTTTATCAGGGCTGACTTAGATAAATTTACTCTTGCTAATTTCGTGTTAATAGAGGCTATTGCAGTTAACCATATATTTAACCTGTTTTTTGCCATTACATTATCATTATGAGTCCTGAATGTTTTGTTGTTAGTTTAAGCATTAAACTTTAACTTGTAATTTTACCTAACTCTTTTGTTTTGAACCTGGAACTTTACGGGACAGTAGTGACTCTTCGTATTCTCACTTAAAGTGTACATTATCTTTCTCTGTTCCGTAACATAAATTTGGCGATCTCTTATCAGGATATTCAGGATATTATCATAAGGATATTGCTCGATATTTTGTGACTTGTTACTTATTCATGATGTCTACTATTACTACACTTGATGAAGCCAAAGATTTTTTGTCAAATGTGCAAACAGTGTGTGATATAGAAAACAGAACAAAGAATGAACTTAAGCTTGTTGCTCAACAATTGGGAATTGCAGTTCACTCTCATCATTCTAAAGATCAAATTCTTGGCATGATTAATAAAAGCTTGTTTAATGTAACTCCTCCAAATGAGCAAACGCAGATTGAATTAGCTAAGTTACAGCTAGCTCTGCAGGAGGCTCGTGCTAAAGAAGCTGAATTTCAGGCAAATGCTAAGCAGGCGGAATCTCAGGCTCGTATTCAGGAGGCTGAATTTCAGGCAAATGCTAAGGAGGCGGAGTCTCAGGCTCGTATTCAGGAGGCACAGATACAGGCACAAATTGAACTTGCCAGGATTCAGGCAGACCATGAGTATCGCATGAAACAAGGTGGAACTGGATCATCTAGCTCTGATGATTTTGATGTGGCTAAAAATGTTAAACTTGTCCCTCCTTTTAATGAATCTGATTTAACAAAGTATTTTCAGTTGTTTGAGAGGGTAGCTACAGGTTTTAATTGGCCTAAGGAGTATTGGCCAGTACTCCTTCAAACTGTTCTCACCGGTAAAGCTCAAGTAACTTATGCATCTTTGCCTCAGGATCAATGTGATAATTATGATGTAGTTAAGAGCTTGATTCTTAAGGCCTATGAGCTTGTTCCTGAAGCTTATAGAGTAAAATTTAGGACAACTTACAAGCAAGATAAGCAATCCCATGTTGAGTATGCAAAAATCAAAGAAGATCTGTTAGAGCAGTGGTTAAATTCTAAGAATGTGGATTCTGATTTTGGTAAATTTAAGCAGATGATTTTGCTGGAGGATTTCAAGAGGTGTATTTATAAAGACGTAAGCCTATATCTTGATGAGAAAAGAATAGATAATTTGTCTGATGCTGTAGTTTTAGCTGATGAATATGTTCTCACTCACAAGAGATATTCTAAAGAAAAAGGGAAAGCTGAGAGTATGTACGTTGCCTCTACTCAGAGTACAGGTAACAGGAAAGAGAATAAGGATGATGTTTCTCAGGAAGTAAATACCAGCTTCACCTCTAGATTTCAGAAAAGTAAATGTACTTATTGTAGTAAGCTTGGTCATACTACGGAGAGATGTTTCAGGAGACAGCGTGATGTAAACAAAAGGAGTCTTTAAATATTCAGTCAATTGGTCTAGTGTCCACTCTTGAGAGTTCCCAGAATTCTTTAACTGAGTTAACTGAACCTGCTTTGAGGGGTAACTTAAATTCTCATGATAGAGCTCCTCTTTTGAGCAGTAACGTGGGTGACACTCTCAAGAGTTCATGTGCTAATTTCCTGTCTGATGGTTTTGTCAGTCCTCTGGACAGTAATGACAGGAAATCAGTTAAAATATATCGTGATACAGGTGCTTGCCAATCCCTTATGCTGACCAGTGTTCTAGGCTCTAATGTTAATTCCTCTGATGAAACTGTAATCTTACAAGGTGTAGGGAATAATTACTTCTCTGTCCCTCTGTGCAGAGTGAATTTAGAGTCTGGTTTTGTTAATGGTTCCGTTATGGTTGGGTTGGTTGAGACACTCCCAATGTCAGGTGTAACTTTCTTACTTGGAAATGATATTGGTGGAAGTCAAGTGTGTCCAGCTCCTCAGTTGTCTAGTGAGCCAGTGGCTGCGTCCCAGGATTGTGATGTCCCTGATGTGTTCCCTGCATGTGCTGTCACTAGGGCTAAGTCTAAAGTTACTGGTGATTTAGAGGATAATGATGATGATGATGTTATCCTAGCTGACACTTTTCTTGCTAATTTGGACCACTCACCAGATGAGGCAGTACCCCGTAGTGTTGATAATTTGTCTCGTCAAGAGTTGGTTGAGTTGCAGGTTGCTGACCCTGAGTTGAAAGGTCTAGCTAACTCTGCTTACAGTGAAGAAGAGTCAGCCGGTGCTTCTACTTGTTATTATGTAAAGTCAGGAGTACTTATGAGGAAGTGGAGACCCCAACAGCATCAGCCGACTGTGAATGGGAGGTTGTACATCAAGTTGTCATCCCTTATGTTTGTATGCAGGATATCATTCGAGTGGCTCATGATTCCAGTTTGGCAGGACACCTTGGAGTGAGGAAGACTGTGGCACGCATTTTGAAACACTTCTACTGGCCAGGTATCTTCAGGGATGTTTCCTGGTATTGTAAGTCTTGTCACACCTGTCAAGTTGTGGGGAAGTGTAATCAGACCGAAAAGGTTGCACCTCTAGTTCCCATTCCTCCTTTTGAGGCGCCTTTCACCCGTGTGTTGGTGGATATTGTGGGCCCTCTTCCTAAGACTTCTTCAGGATTTTCTTATGTGTTGACCATGATTGATATGGCTACTCGTTATCCTGAAGCCATTCCACTTAGAAACATCTCAGCAAAGAACGTGGTTAAGGAAATGCTAGGGTTCTTCACAAAGTTTGGTCTGCCCAAGGAGGTACAGTCAGACCGGGGAAGTAATTTCATGTCAAACGTTTTCAAGCAGTCTCTGAAAGAGTTGGGCATCACCCAGATCACGTCTTCAGCTTACCATCCCCAGACCCAAGGAGCGTTGGAGAGATATCATCAAACACTCAAATCGATGCTCAAGAAATACTGTTTGGAACATCAGAAAGACTGGGATAAAGGTCTTCCATTCGTTGTGTTTGCTGCAAGAGAATCTCCAAATGAATCACTGGGCTTCTCACCTTTTGAACTACTGTTTGGCCATGAAGTAAGAGGACCCCTTAAGTTACTCAAGGAATGCTGGCTGTCGGAGGAAGATGACGTCAACCTGCTGGAGTATGTGATGAAGTTCACAGAACGGCTGTCCACTGCTTTACAGTTGGCGAGAGAGAATTTAGGAGCTGCTCAGGAGAAGATGAAGACTTGGTATGATAAGAAGTCCAGGTTACGCCACTTTCAGCCAGGAGATCAGGTTTTGATTCTGCTACCAGTTCATGGGCAACCTCTTCAAGCCAAGTTTAGTGGTCCTTATTACGTGGAGAAGAAACTCAGTGATGTCAACTATGTCATCGCCACACCAGATCGTAGAAAGAGCAAGCAACTATGTCACATCAACATGCTAAAGTTATATCACAGGCGGGACGAAAATAATCCAGTCTGCACTGTAGCTGTTCCACCCGAGTCTGCAAGTGAAGTTCTCCCATGCAGCATGAGCCTGAGTGATAGTTTGGGGAAGAATCCTGATATCATGAATGATCTCCAGACTAAGCTTTCTCATCTACCTCCCAAGGAAAGGCAGGAGTTTTCGGCATTACTGCAGGAGTACCCGCAAGTGTTCCGTGCTACTCCAGGAAGAACCACTGTGTTGATGCATGATGTCGATGTTGGAGACGCAAAGCCAATTAAATTGCCTCCTTACCGTGTGAACCCAGTGAAAGTTCCTCTCATCGAGAAGGAGCTTGGCTACCTGTTGGACCACAAGATGATTGAGCCCTGTCAGAGCGAGTGGAGTTCTCCTGTCACTCTAGTCCCTAAGCCAGGTGGGTCACAGAGGCTTTGCATTGACTACAGACGTGTTAATCAGATAACCAAAACAGACACTTACCCTCTCCCTCGCGTGGAAGATTGCATAGACAAGATCGGAAAGGCTAGGTACATAAGTAAGTTTGATTTGTTAAAGGGATACTGGCAAGTACCTATGACTGAACGTGCTAGGGAGATCTCATGTTTTGTAACACTAGGAAAGACTTTAGCATGTTCTGTAATGCCAGATACAGATTGCTTTAGAGTAATAAGAAATTTCCTTTGTAAATTTCTTTTTTCTTTGTGGGGAGGTGGTACATAGCCTATGATTTCATCATCCTTTGTGTAATTTTAACGCACAGTATGCTGCATGTTTGATCACGAGCGTGTTCTGCCTCAGTCCCCCCCTTCTACCGTTATAGTAGAGTAAGTCGTCATTTCTGTTGTCAGTGTGGGATTTTCATCTCTTTGTCCCCATGGCTTCATTTGCGCGTCCTTCTTACAAGTTGTATCAAGCTCTCCTGGCCCCTATATAATGAGCTCAGTCTCTGCATCATTGCCACTTAGATCTGCTCCTCATTTTGTTCACATCTCTGTCCTCCCCTGTACAGTTATTATTATTGTGAGTGCTCAAGAAGTCTCCAAACATCTAGCAGCTGTGTGTAATTTGAGTATAACTGTTGTATTTTTTCTTGTACTGTGTAGCATGGGGTTAATTCTTGGGCCTGGTGAGGTTTTTGATTGGTGTTGGGTTTTATGTCAGTCATTTTTGATAATAGTTTGTATCTGTAATAATTTATCTGGCATTCACTGAGTATTATCTGGTATCTCATTTTATCAGGGCTGACTTAGATAAATTTACTCTTGCTAATTTCGTGTTAATAGAGGCTATTGCAGTTAACCATATATTTAACCTGTTTTTTGCCATTACATTATCCTTATGAGTCTTGAATGTTTTGTTGTTAGTTTAAGCATTAAACTTTAACTTGTAATTTTACCTAACTCTTTTGTTTTGAACCTGGAACTTTACGGGACAGTAGTGACTCTTCGTATTCTCACTTAAAGTGTACATTATCTTTCTCTGTTCCGTAACAATATATATATATATATATATATATATATATATATATATATATATATATATATATATATATATATATATATATATACTGTATGTGTGTGTGTGTGTGTGTATGTGTGTGTGTGTGTGTGTGTGTGTGTGTGTGTGTGTGATACGGCGGTAACTAAAAGCCTTAATTAAGAAGAAATAATAAAATGGCGGCCATGAGACCCCTGACAATAGCCAATAACGTTACCAGGTAAATTATATCCAAGGACCAAATGCTGGGGTAATGATTTTCTGAAAACAGTTCAGTTCAGTCGATGAGTAATTCCGAGGAAGTACTGGCAAAATGACGGAAACCTCTGGACCACCACTATCCATTGTTTTAAAATACCAATGACCGTCTATGACGAGACAGAAACACAAGCAAACCACATAGCCACAGACACACAGGCTGAAAGACAGACACGGAAACACACACACACACACACACACACACACACACACACACACACACACACACTAAACAAATAAATCCAGCCTAATATGCCACCTAACCACTGGATGAGCTTTTACAAATACTACAAAAATGGGGAGAAAGTAACTGGGAGGCAGATTTATATGTCAGGTGAAAAAATAATAAGTAATAGAAGATATGTTGAAGGAGAGGAAGAAGGACGGACGGAGAAAGATTTGTAGGAGGGAAAATATTAGTTCACAACTAAGGAAGGATAAACAGGAGGAGGAAGGAATGGGAAAGGAAAAGGACGCAGGGGAGTAAAGGAAGAACAGATTGGAATTGAAGTGACAGGGATGGGGGTATACGGCAGAAGGAATAAGACGGGAAGAGGAAAGAGAGAGGAGGAAGAAGGAATGAAGGAAGATGGAGGAGGACGAGGAGAACGGAGGAAGAGGAAAAGTAATGTGGTGGAGGAAGAAGGGGAAGAAGGCTGGAAAAGAGAGAGAAGGGGAAAGAGGAAGAGGAAAACGAAGTAGATATAGGACTGGAGAACAGGTCAAAAGAGAAAGAGAACTACGAAGAGGAGAAGGAAGAAAATATAGGACTTGAGAAGTGAAAGTTAAAAGAGGAAGGAAATGGAAGAGTTCAGAGGAAGGATGTTTAGGTTAGATAGGCTGGTGCCAAAGTGGCAGTACCTCCATTAATGTAATTGCTTGGACTCCTCACCCTCACCCTCACCCTGGGGTGTTACTAAACTTTTAATGTTAAATGCACACTGGAAAAGAATAATAATAATAAATATATTTAATATTTTACGGTTCCACTTAGCTTATGAGAGAAGCAGTCCAGCCCTCCAAATAGATTGTTGAAATGAATCATATTTCCTAAACTATGTCGGCAACAATACTCTCAAGAAAATAAGTATATATTGCATCAGTCTATTTTTTACCTTTATGTAGATACTAATTTTTAATAATTGCCCACTTGCTTTTTTGGATATGTCTTTTTCTCTCTTTGCATATTCACTCATTTACGTAATCATATGTTAAATTATTATTTATTCTGTGTACTTCTCCTTAAAGAAAACACTACACGAAGTGACTAACTAAATGGTTTCCTGCAACCAAGGAAATTTAATTTACTGGGTTGTAGCCATATAACCAAATAAATAAAAATGGACTCCTAGTGGACTAATTGGCTAGGGAGCACCAGTTGGACTGGTTCATTAAGGTTTATTTCCAAAACGTGGCTGTGGCATTTCACAAGATGACGCTCAGGAAAACAAGTATATACTTAGCCTCGCCATAAATGTCTGGACTGGGTAGCCTAACCATGAACCCCTACGTATGTAATGGGGCTATTGAGGTTTGGGTGATGGATGTTTATTTTCACTTACGTTGATTATGTATTTCCTGTGATAGGTGGAGATGCCTACCATCCACTCACTTGATGCAGTGCTGCTTTAAGAATACTCAGCAATTACTGACAGGCTAAATAGTTTCCTGTTACCCAGGAAAGCATTTACTACGTTGGGTGGAAATCCCATAAACAAGTAGATCCCTGTTGGTGTAGTGGGTGAGGGCGCTTCAGCCAGATATAGTCTATAAAAGTTTACATCTATGGCCTTGGGGCTTACTGTCAATATGCCTCGCAGGGAAGAGCTGCTTAAATGTCAGTACTAATCTATCAAAACTGATGCAACAACAACAACGATAACAATAAAAGATTTGGGTCTTTCTTTCTTTTCGTTGTATTTTTTTTTTTCTAGCAACAGGGTAATGTTGGTTACTTGTAATTTTTTTTTTTTTTTTTTAAGGTATATAGGGAATTGCTGCTATTTTCTTGTTTGTGTCTTGAACCTCCGTCAGTGTGGTATTAAACATACCATATTCATATATAATGTCTTTGTTGCCAAAGCGTATTACCTTACAGTTATCTACATAAATTTAATCTAGTTCATTTGCGTCTATCAGTACAGTATATAAATTTTTCCAGGTCGTTATGTATAGATTCAGAGAGAGAGAGAGAGAGAGAGGGAGAGAGAAAGAGAGACAGACAGAAAGAGAGAGGGAAGCAGAATAAAGAGACTGGGAAAAGGAAAAAAGAAATAACAGGAGGAGGGAAGAAAAGAAGTATTATGTTAGACAGATGGTTTAAGGAAGATAACGAAGGAAGAAAAGAGTGAAAGAGAGATAGAGGAGTTAAAGGTTGGAGGGTTGGAGGAAGGAAAGGGCAGACGGTGGACAAAGGGAGAATAAAAAGAAGGGAAGAAAGGAACAACTGGGAAAGGAAGAATGGAAGAAAAGAGGGAGAGAGCTAGAGGGAAAAACAGTAAATAATAATAATATGATGATGATGGTAATGATGGTGATGGTGGTGGTGGGAAAAAGAAAAAAAAAGAGGAAGAACGAGCAGAAGTTACGGCGAAATAGGAAATTCTTGACTTGAATTTAATTTCCCTTGGGAGGCGACCTGGTATGAAGGGACTGTGGGGAAGTTTGGAGAGAGAGAGAGAGAGAGAGAGAGGAACTCACAGACGAAATTTTACTCATGTAATTGATTTTTTGCTTCACAGGAACCAACAAATGCTGAGAGCTGGTACATTATTATTTCTTCGAAAGAAAATTGAACCTGAGATACTCATCACTAAGACTCGTTTAATTTGAGATGACTGGACACATTGCGTTTAATTCTTTCAGTCCGATGACTCTGTTGATTTGCTCATCCTACTGCCACACCGTTCCATGTGCCTTAGTAGAGATCTCATGTGGTGTAGAGATCTCAAGAAGGCTATGGCTTACCTCTCCAGTTTGTAAAGTATTGTTAAATCTGAACAAAATTATCTGAAGCTAAAAAAAAAAAAGAAAAAAAAAAGTCGCTGAAATAAAGACAAATGCTTGGTGGACAAAGGCAGTGGGAAAGACATACTGAGAAAGCCAGCTCCAGGGCTGACCAGTTGTGTACAGGAAAGAGTACTGATTAAATCATGCACTGGAGAGGTGTTGATATAATGGGTTCGAGCATGCAGTTAGACGCGTCCTGCGTGACTGTTGTAATGAGGTATGAATGCTACTTTAGGTTTGGAAAGGTCGGGAAGATCTGTAACCACACACACACACACACACACACACACACACACACACACACAGAAAGAGAGAGAGAGAGAGAGAGAGAGAGAGAGAGAGAGAGAGAGAGAGAGATGATCGAGCTGAATTTAATCTTATCGTTGTAACGATGGTTTCTCCTACCGGAAAAAGCGAATAAAAATAAATAAATAAATAAAACAAAAGATAGGCCGGCATAGAATGTTCGTGCGCTACGGTTTGGTTTCCTGGAAATAATGAGAAAAGTTGTATAATAATTAAGGGAAAATTTATAACATGGCAGTAGAAAAAGCTGCCAAAAAGGAAAAGGAACAAGATGTTCGTGGATGTAAAGGAAGACAGGAGAATTCTTGGAGTGAAAACTGACTGAGAAGAAAGGAAAGGCTGCAGTACTAATGAGAAACAGATAAGTTGTGAGACTGGATGAATGAAATAAGGTGAATGCATGGTTGATGTGGGTTCAGCTGGATGCAAGCACCGAGAGGTGAATAATTATGTGACTGAACTACGTATTGAAATGACCACAGAGGAATGGGAACTTTTCTGAGAGTATGCCAATGAGTGGGCAGATGGTTTTGATAAGGGAAGTGGGAGACTGATGGTTGAAGATTAAAATGACGATGTGTGGGTAAGGCAAAAGTAGATCAGAGTCAATTAACACTCATCACCTTTGTCAGAAAAAGACTGATTTTTTAACTTCTGTAATAGTCAAGTTTTGTTCTCCATTAAATTGTCTGACTCGCAAAAATGAATAAACAATAGATAAATAAAGACAGTATATAGTACAACATTTCATCGCCCTACACAGGTATGTAAAAACTGCTTTAACTCTTTCCCTACCAGGTTTACTGATGATACTAAAACTGGTTACGGAGCAGAGACACCTCTAGAGAGGCAGGTAGTTTAGGAAGATTTTGATGGACTGATTAACTGGACCAAAATATTTCAAATAGATTTCAGTATTACTAAATGCAAAGTGTTCAACATTGGGAATAAAATCGGTAAATCAATCTGCTCTCTAAATGATAATAAACTTGATAATGTAAATCACAAGAAACACTTGTGGATTATAATAAGAAATTATCTTAAATCAAGCAAACAATGTACAGAGGCTGTTTATACCAGCAAATCAGTCAGTTTCATACGTAGAACAATAAAATATAAACAGAGAAATATCACTCTCATCTTGTATAAGTCATTAATAAGGCCACACTTTGAGTATTATGTCCAATTCTGGTCACCTTGTTAAATATATATTCAGTATAACCCATACATACATACATATGAGAGAGAGAGAGAGAGAGAGAGAGAGAGAGAGAGAGAGAGAATGATGGCATTGAAGAGTCGAGTTTGTTTAACTCATTAGATCCTAACGTGCCTGTGCGAGGGATTTTGCGGAGCGCCAAGCACCTCCGCCCTCCGCCTATCGGCCCATAGTCACGAAGCTCATAGGTCCCTTCCCCCGGGTTCCCTTCTTTATTAAATTTTGAAAATGTCCAGTTCCGTCCCATATTGAGGACGCTGGGCGCAAATGGGTTAACCCATTAAGAAGGCATTCATTTCAGTCATACGCGATCTTTAAAGGACATGACAATATGACCATCAAAAACACTTCTCACAGGACTGGCCGAATTATACTACAGTTGAGGTAATAGTCATGAAATTGAAGGCGGTCGCATAGAGCTAAACATTTTTTTTTTTTTCAGCAGAGCTGTAAATATATGTAATAATTTACCCTCCAGTGTAGCAAAATGTGATAAAGTTCTAGCCTTATAAAAAATCCTTGGGTAAGTACTGGTCTATTAACCTCCAGCTGAGTGTGTTCACTGCAAAACAGTACATTTCGGAAGTATGTTGCTGTTCAAACCCTTGAGGACACATCCGCAAAATATCATAGATATGTACAATTTACTGACAATGTTACTTTTATGGTAAAGTAGTGTAGAATATGATTTCTATTCCATTTTTCCAATGAAATTTCCCTGACAGCCTTTCTTTGCTCCGCGATGGTCCTTCTCGCTGTTTCGTACAAGCTTTGTTTAAAGTGTTTGATGAGCAGGAGAGGAGAGGGTCTTCTTGCTTTTTTGTCATTTCCTTTAACCCTTACAAAAATTTTATTTGTTATAACCATACAATAAACATCCTCAAAAGCCAACAGGTCTGCTGCCAATTGTTTATCGTTGTATTTCTCAGTGCTGCATTTTATCGCACACTTTTGCATCTGCATGGGCCGTAAATTTAACACCTTTACCACCTTTAATACTTATCATGCCATGCATAAGCCTAATATAAAAAAAATTGTAAATCCAAACTCAGACGACACACTCGAAAACATTTTTCACTTATGTTTCAAGTCTGACTCTTGACTTTTCTTCCACGCTTGATCTGAGTCAATCCTGCCAGTGTGAGAGAGTTGTTAAATAAATTAGGAAAATAGAAGACAGGCCAAACAGATAAGAACATCTTTTGCAGTCTGGGCAATTGTCTGTGAACTTGTAGAATTTTACAATACCTTTCTGTGTTTGTGTATTTACTTATGTATGTATGCGTGTCCTAAAAGAGAATGATCATATGAAATTTTTCGTCCGGTCTTGTGCATTGACATCTTCACATCATGTAGGTACCAGAAAGCTTCGTCCCAACCGTGCACACTTTGTCCCTGAGGAAAACGGTATTACTGTACTTTTAATCCCGGATCTTATATCCAGCTGATTCATTTGTGTGTATGTAGCCCAACTGTGATATAGGTGTATGTATGTATGTATGTATGCATTCTTACCTATGCATTTCCTTTGTTTAGTATCAATGCACCTTGCCTTCCGATTTTTGGGAGAGCATTATTCATCACCTTAGATTTGATATCTGTCTCGGTGCGTGGAGGTTTTAAAGACGTAGAAGGACTAGGTTATGGGTCAAACTTTCTTGACAGGTTATGTGTACAAGTGTCTTGAACATTTGGTATGAAAATTAAATGATTAGATCTTGCGATGTGGTTTCACTGTGAGTTGCTGCTTCTGGACTAAATGGCGGCCACTTATCAGCTGCAGTACAGTATATCTTCAGTATTATAACAGTCAATACTCTTACGCCAACTTTACACTGCATTACACTACACTGCTCTACACCACACTACGCTGCAGCTACTGATGATGTTAACCTTTATAATAGATTATGGCTTAGATGCTGCCGACTGATGCATACCATTATATGCTTCTAAGTCTGCTTGTCCAGCCAGTAATAGAGACGAGTCTGAATAAATACGATAAAAAATCATGTACATATTTACGATTCGTCTGGTGATGCAGTCTATAAAATTGTCATCGCATTTTTAGTTTAAGTAAACAATGTGCTGAGAAATTAACTGCGCCTGTGAACAGTTGCAGAGGTACAGGCTTTAGTTTCTTGACACTACTTCAGAACCTTGCCGAAATCTAATGAGATCCTGCTGTCACAAATATAACATTTATTACATGTATTCTAGCATTGTTTCACCTGTCGGAAACTCTGAATTTGTAAAGGCCACTATATCATGATGAGATCTACCCAAATAAATAAATAAATGGTTTGGGTACTCGCTTACTTAGGAACTTCCAAACTGTAAATGAAGTGTTAAGTGAAAAAAAAAAAAATACTAGACCCATAGCACCCTCGTTAGGATACAGCCTACCGTAACCCACACCACAGAAGGGTAGATGACCAGCCAACCCCGAAACGGCATTAAACAATCGAAAAATATACAGCAGTCTCTCGGAAATTTTAATCTGTCCATAACACATGTCTCTTCCAGTCCCCCTAAACTTGGTTTGATCCGGTACAGGGAGGGCGTGTAAGAGGTGTAGTAGAACACCATTGCATTCGTGCTCACAACTGTGACCACAGTCACCCCAACACCAAATTTCCATCAACGTAAATCTAACTGCACTAAGATTACGCCTATAGCAATAAACGAGGCACTGGATTGGGATGAATCACTTCCTCTTACACGGAAAGTGGTGTTTCTTAACCCTGTGTATCAGTTGCCCCCCAGCAACCGTAAAGCACTGTGTGAACATGTATGGTTAAGCTGCCAGCATAACCTATATCAAGTGTATGTAAGCAGCCCACTAAAAAGCATATATACAAGTGACCATAAACCATTAGACCGCCAAATACTGGGGGGTCCATATATTTCGATCATAATTCTCGTGTGTTGCAGGAACATCTCTGCCAACCTTACCAGTGTCTACCCTGCATAATTTCATGCTATGTCGTGTCTACCTTATCAAACCTTTGATTATACTGTTGATTAGTAATTTCATTAAATAGCCAAAATCTCTTAACTCTTCAGACTAGCCAATTGATCCATACCCGCAACACACAACAAATGGTGTAGGTAACATAAGAACCTTGTGTATGCTCCGGCAAACACTACCAACATAGTTTCCCCAGCATGAGGTACTCTGAGAGTGTAAAATATCAGAGAAATGTATGGTGTGGTTGGTGACGATTTATGTGGCTTGGACTATAGTTGTTTACCCTTCCATAACCACCACCATATTGCCCCACACGATCCCACAGGTCCCCATCCACTCACTAAACTAGTCCCATTCACTGCAACACACACACACACACACACACACACACACACACACACACACACACACACGACCTAAAGCAAAGCACCCTGTGCTGTCGAGCAGGGGTTACCAAGTACAAAGTACTAGACGGACGCTGAACCATCGTTAATATGGAGCTTTGCTAAAGTCTGCGGGAATACTTGGCGGACAGGGATGCTTCAAGACATGCTCCCACATCAAAAAATAAACACATTGCATAATTCAAGAACAAAGTACAAGACACAGTAAGCCCAGTAAATTTAAACACCATAAACAATAACCACAACAATGATATCACACTGACATATCATGGGTACATTAACTAATGTTACAGAACCAGACCCTAGTGAAAGAGAGATGGAGGGGGCCTGCAGCTATATGATAAAGTTTGAAGGCTGCAAGGGATTAGCTTTGGCTTGGTGTGCAGTGAGTGATTTGCCATGTGCTTTGTAAATATGCCTTGTAATATATAACCCAAGCATGGTGTATTCTTACATATGCACCCTTACATACGCATTAATATATATTAATTGGTTTAATCTTAAGTTTGTTTCTGTCTGCTACCCAAAATTTGTGCCAAACATTACAACGAAGGGTTAGAAATATCAGTTAACTCCAAAAGCAAAAGTTGTGAAAGATCCTTTGGGGAGTGCTTAAATCCCCCCTCGCTCCGAAAGAAATAAAAAATCCTGAAATCATCTGTGTTCTTGCGTTGCGAAGGAATAACCATCCAAATGATACAAAGGGGCTTGGCAGAACTGGTAAAACATTGCATACATAACTACTGATCTCTCTCTCTCTCTCTCTCTCTCTCTCTCTCTCTCTCTCTCTCTCTCTCTCTCTCTTTCTGTATATCTATCTATCTATATCTATATCTATCTATATCTATCTATCTATCTTTCTCTCTATATATTGACCACCGTCCTCTTTAGTTTCCTTGGGCATGCAGACATCGATGCCAGCTCATCTTCCATGATCGGAACGCATTGTGGAAGTCCTTGAGCATCAGCTTGTTCAGGACATTCTGTGAATTTCTGCTGGATGTCCTAACTGGTGTCAGGTCTTAGTCCTTTCTGATAGGTTTCCATTTTCAGAAAGAGGAAACAAATCACAAGGGGCCAAGTCTGGTGAATGCCGGGGGTTGGGGGACAACGGGCCTTTAATTTTAATGCCAAAAACTGCTGAATAACAAGGACCGTATGCGCGGGCACATTGTCATGGTGAAGCACCCATTTGTTCGAGCACCACTTTTCTGGAAGTTCTTGTCTCACTTCGCCATTCAGAATGCGCTGGCAAGTTCCACACGATATGCTAACAATCGTGAATTGTCCACCTGCTACCTTCAAGGATGGCTGCACGAACTTTGGCTACATTGTCTTTTGAAGAACTGATGGAAGGGGGACCATAACGTGCATCGTCACCTTTTGACGTTCGTCCATTTTGAAAGCGCTCAAGCCATTTGTAGGTTTGTGTGACCCAAGTAGCACTGTCACCGTATTTCTGATTTAACATTTTATGAGTTGCAGCGGCTTTCTTCCCGAGTTTCACACAAAACTTTACTCACGCACGTTGCTCTTTCACATCCTCCATTTTTGTCATAGCAAAATTCACAGACAAACCCAAACACACACACACACACACACACACACATACACACACACATGCAGCGAACGTGTGCACTCGCGCATTCACTGTAGTCTACACCCTGTCTGATTAACTGAGAGACAGAGAGAGAGAAAGTGGGAGAGAGCAGAGTCATGGCGCCCTCTGTTTCAATATCTTAGTCATCCAGTAAACTGTTAGGCATCTTTCATATCCCCCTATCGCAATATATATATATATATATATATATATATATATATATATATATATATATATATATATATATATATATATAGATATATATATATATTGTTACGAAACAGAGAAAGATAATGTACACTTTAAGTGAGAATACGAAGAGTCACTACTGTCCCGTAAAGTTCCAGGTTCAAAACAAAAGAGTTAGGTAAAATTACAAGTTAAAGTTTAATGCTCAAAATAACAACAAAACATTCAGGACTCATAAGGATAATGTAATGGCAAAAAACAGGTTAAATATATGGTTAACTGCAATAGCCTCTATTAACACGAAATTAGCAAGAGTAAATTTATCTAAGTCAGCCCTGATAAAATGAGATACCAGATAATACTCAGTGAATGCCAGATAAATTATTACAGATACAAACTATTATCAAAAATGACTGACATAAAGATCCCTACATGAATTACAAAAACTTCACTAGGCCTACAAATTAAACTTATGCTATACAGTACAAGAAAAATGCAACAACAGTTATACTCAAATTACACACAGCTGCTAGATGGTTGGAGACTTCTTGAGCACTCACAATAATAATATCTGTACAGGGGAGGACAGAGATGTGAACAAAATGAGGAGCAGATCTAAGTGGCCATGATGCAGAGACTGAGCTCATTATATAGGGGCCGGCAGAGCCTGACACAACTTGTAAGAGGGACGCGCAAATGAAGCCATGGGGACAGAGAGCTGAAAATCCCGCACTGAAACAACAGAAATGACGACTTACTCTACTATAACGGTAGAAGAGGGGGACTGAGGCAGAACACGCTCGTGATCAAACATGCAGCAACTGTGCGTTAAAATTACACAAAGGATGATGAAATCATAGGCTATGTAACACCTCCCCACAAAGAAAAAGAAATTTACAAAGGAAATTTCTTATTACTCTAAAACAATCTGTATCTGGCATTACAGACCATGCAAAGGTCTTTCCTAATGTTACAAAACATGAGATCTCCCTAGCACGTTCAGTCATAGGTACTTGCCAGTATCCCTTTAACAAATCAAACTTACTTATGTACCTAGCCTTTCCGATCTTGTCTATGCAATCTTCCACACGAGGGAGAGGGTAAGTGTCTGTTTTGGTTATCTGATTAACACGTCTGTAGTCAATGCAAAGCCGCTGTGACCCACCTGGCTTAGGGACTAGAGTGACAGGAGAACTCCACTCGCTCTGACAGGGCTCAATCATCTTGTGGTCCAACAGGTAGCCAAGCTCCTTCTGGATGAGAGGAACTTTCACTGGGTTCACACGGTAAGGAGGCAATTTAATTGGCTTTGCGTCTCCAACATCGACATCATGCATCAACACAGTGGTTCTTCCTGGAGTGGCACGGAACACTTGCGGGTACTCCTGCAGTAATGCCGAAAACTCCTGCCTTTCCTCGGGTGGCAGATGAGAAAGCTTAGTCTGGAGATCATTCATGATATCAGGATTCTTCCCCAAACTATCACTCAGGCTCATACTGCATGGGAGAGCTTCACTTGCAGACTCGGGTGGAACAGCTACAGTGCAGACTGGATTATTTTCGTCCCGCCTGTGATATAACTTTAGCATGTTGATGTGACATAGTTGCTTGCTCTTTCTACGATCTGGTGTGGCGATGACATAGCTGACATCACTGAGTTTCTTCTCCACGAAATAAGGGCCACTAAACTTGGCTTGAAGAGGTTGCCCATGAACTGGTAGCAGAATCAAAACCTGATCTCCTGGCTGAAAGTGGCGTAACCTGGACTTCTTATCATACCAAGTCTTCATCTTCTCCTGAGCAGCTCCTAAATTCTCTCTCGCCAGCTGTAAAGCAGTGGACAGCCGTTCTTTGAAATTCATCACATACTCCAGCAGGTTGACGTCATCTTCCTCCGACAGCCAGCATTCCTTGAGTAGCTTAAGGGGTCCTCTTACTTCATGGCCAAACAGTAGTTCAAAAGGTGAGAAGCCCAGTGATTCATTTGAAGATTCTCTTGTAGCAAACACAACGAATGGAAGACCTTTATCCCAGTCTTTCTGATGTTCCAAACAGTATTTCTTGAGCATCGATTTGAGTGTTTGATGATATCTCTCCAACGCTCCTTGGGTCTTGGGATGGTAAGCTGAAGACGTGATCTGGGTGATGCCCAACTCTTTCAGAGACTGTTTGAAAACGTTTGACATGAAATTACTTCCCCGGTCTGACTGTACCTCCTTGGGCAGACCAAACTTTGTGAAGAACCCTAGCATTTCCTTAACCACGTTCTTTGCTGAGATATTTCTAAGTGGAATGGCTTCAGGATAACGAGTAGCCATATCAATCATGGTCAACACATAAGAAAATCCTGAAGAAGTCTTAAGAAGAGGGCCCACAATATCCACCAACACACGGGTGAAAGGCGCCTCAAAAGGAGGAATGGGAACTAGAGGTGCAACCTTTTCGGTCTGATTACACTTTCCCACAACTTGACAGGTGTGACAAGACTTACAATACCAGGAAACATCCCTGAAGATACCTGGCCAGTAGAAGTGTTTCAAAATGCGTGCCACAGTCTTCCTCACTCCAAGGTGTCCTGCCAAACTGGAATCATGAGCCACTCTAATGATATCCTGCCTACAAACACGAGGGATGACAACTTGATGTACAACCTCCCATTCACAGTCGGCTGATGCTGTTGGGGGTCTCCACTTCCTCATAAGTACTCCTGACTTTACATAATAACAAGTAGAAGCACCAGCTGAGTCTTCCTCACTGCAAGCAGAGTTAGCTAGACCTTTCAACTCAGGGTCAGCAACCTGCAACTCAACCAACTCTTGACGAGACAAATTATCAACACTACGGGGTACTGCCTCATCTGGTGAGTGGTCCAAATTAGCAAGAAAAGTGTCAGCTAGGATAACATCATCATCATCATTATCCTCTAAATCACCAGTAACTTTAGACTTAGCCCTAGTGACAGCACATGCAGGGAACACATCAGGGACATCACAATCCTGGGACGCAGCCACTGGCTCACCAGACAACTGAGGAGCTGGACACACTTGACTTCCACCAATATCATTTCCAAGTAAGAAAGTTACACCTGACATTGGGAGTGTCTCAACCAACCCAACCATAACGGAACCATTAACAAAACCAGACTCTAAATTCACTCTGCACAGAGGAACAGAGAAGTAATTATTCCCTACACCTTGTAAGATTACAGTTTCATCAGAGGAATTAAAATTAGAGCCTAGAACACTGGTCAGCATAAGGGATTGGCAAGCACCTGTATCACGATATATTTGAACTGATTTCCTGTCATTACTGTCCAGAGGACTGACAAAACCATCAGACAGGAAATTAGCACATGAATTCTTGAGATTGTCACCCACGTTACTGCTCAAAAGAGGAGCTCCATCATGAGAATTTAAGTTACCCCTCAAAGCAGGTTCAGTTAACTCAGTTAAAGAATTCTGGGAACTCTCAAGAGTGGACACTAGACCAATTGACTGAATATTTAAAGACTCCTGTTGTTCACATCACGCTGTCTCCTGAAACATCTCTCCGTAGTATGACCAAGCTTACTACAATAAGTACATTTACTTTTCTGAAATCTAGAGGTGAAGCTGGTATTTACTTCCTGAGAAACATCATCCTTATTCTCTTTCCTGTTACCTGTACTCTGAGTAGAGGCAACGTACTTACTCTCAGCTTTCCCTTTTTCTCTAGAATATCTCTTGTGAGTGAGAACATACTCATCAGCTAAAACTGCAGCATCAGACAAATTATCTATTCTTTTCTCATCAAGATATAGGCTTACATCTTTACTAATACACCTTTTGAAGTCCTCCAGCAAAATCATCTGCTTAAATTTGTCAAAATCAGAATCCACATTCTTAGAATTTAACCACTGCTCTAACAAATCTTCTTTGATTTTTGCATACTCAACATGGGATTGCTTATCTTGCTTGAAAGTTGTCCTAAATTTTACTCTATAAGCTTCAGGAACAAGCTCATAGGCCTTAAGAATCAAGCTCTTAACTACATCATAATTATCAGACTGATCCTGAGGCAAAGATGCATAAGTTACTTGAGCTTTACCGGTGAGAACAGTTTGAAGGAGTACTGGCCAATACTCCTTAGGCCAATTAAAACCTGTAGCTACCCTCTCAAACAACTGAAAAATACTTAGTTAAATCAGATTCATTAAAAGGAGGGACAAGTTTAACATTTTTAGCCACATCAAAATCATCAGAGCTAGATGATCCAGTTCCACCTTGTTTCATGCGATACTCATGGTCTGCCTGAATCCTAGCAAGTTCAACTTGTGCGTGAAACTCAGCCTCCTTAACATCAGCCTCCTTAGCACGTGCTTGAAATTCAGCTTCCTTCACACGAGCCTCCTGCAGGGCTAGCTGTAACTTAGCTAATTCAATCTGCGTTTGCTCATTTCGAGGAGTTACATTAAACAAGCTTTCATTAATCATGGCAACAATTTGATCTTTAGACTGATGAGAGCGAACAACAAATCCCAATTGTTGAGCAACAATCTTAAGTTCATTCTTTGTTCTGTTTTCTATATCACACACTGTTTGCACATTTGACAAAAAATCTTTGGCTTCATCAAGTGTAGAAATAGTAGCCATCATGAATATATCACAGTCACAAAATATCAAACAATATCCTTATGATAATATCCTGAATATCCTGATATGAGGTCGCCAAATTTATGTTACGAAACAGAGAAAGATAATGTACACTTTAAGTGAGAATACGAAGAGTCACTACTGTCCCGTAAAGTTCCAGGTTCAAAACAAAAGAGTTAGGTAAAATTACAAGTTAAAGTTTAATGCTCAAAATAACAACAAAACATTCAGGACTCATAAGGATAATGTAATGGCAAAAAACAGGTTAAATATATGGTTAACTGCAATAGCCTCTATTAACACGAAATTAGCAAGAGTAAATTTATCTAAGTCAGCCCTGATAAAATGAGATACCAGATAATACTCAGTGAATGCCAGATAAATTATTACAGATACAAACTATTATCAAAAATGACTGACATAAAGATCCCTACATGAATTACAAAAACTTCACTAGGCCTACAAATTAAACTTATGCTATACAGTACAAGAAAAAATGCAACAACAGTTATACTCAAATTACACACAGCTGCTAGATGGTTGGAGACTTCTTGAGCACTCACAATAATAATATCTGTACAGGGGAGGACAGAGATGTGAACAAAATGAGGAGCAGATCTAAGTGGCCATGATGCAGAGACTGAGCTCATTATATAGGGGCCGGCAGAGCCTGACACAACTTGTAAGAGGGACGCGCAAATGAAGCCATGGGGACAGAGAGCTGAAAATCCCGCACTGAAACAACAGAAATGACGACTTACTCTACTATAACGGTAGAAGAGGGGGACTGAGGCAGAACACGCTCGTGATCAAACATGCAGCAACTGTGCGTTAAAATTACACAAAGGATGATGAAATCATAGGCTATGTAACACCTCCCCACAAAGAAAAAAGAAATTTACAAAGGAAATTTCTTATTACTCTAAAACAATCTGTATCTGGCATTACAGACCACTTATGTACCTAGCCTTTCCGATCTTGTCTATGCAATCTTCCACACGAGGGAGAGGGTAAGTGTCTGTTTTGGTTATCTGATTAACACGTCTGTAGTCAATGCAAAGCCGCTGTGACCCACCTGGCTTAGGGACTAGAGTGACAGGAGAACTCCACTCGCTCTGACAGGGCTCAATCATCTTGTGGTCCAACAGGTAGCCAAGCTCCTTCTGGATGAGAGGAACTTTCACTGGGTTCACACGGTAAGGAGGCAATTTAATTGGCTTTGCGTCTCCAACATCGACATCATGCATCAACACAGTGGTTCTTCCTGGAGTGGCACGGAACACTTGTGGGTACTCCTGCAGTAATGCCGAAAACTCCTGCCTTTCCTCGGGTGGCAGATGAGAAAGCTTAGTCTGGAGATCATTCATGATATCAGGATTCTTCCCCAAACTATCACTCAGGCTCATACTGCATGGGAGAGCTTCACTTGCAGACTCGGGTGGAACAGCTACAGTGCAGACTGGATTATTTTCGTCCCGCCTGTGATATAACTTTAGCATGTTGATGTGACATAGTTGCTTGCTCTTTCTACGATCTGGTGTGGCGATGACATAGCTGACATCACTGAGTTTCTTCTCCACGAAATAAGGGCCACTAAACTTGGCTTGAAGAGGTTGCCCATGAACTGGTAGCAGAATCAAAACCTGATCTCCTGGCTGAAAGTGGCGTAACCTGGACTTCTTATCATACCAAGTCTTCATCTTCTCCTGAGCAGCTCCTAAATTCTCTCTCGCCAGCTGTAAAGCAGTGGACAGCCGTTCTTTGAAATTCATCACATACTCCAGCAGGTTGACGTCATCTTCCTCCGACAGCCAGCATTCCTTGAGTAGCTTAAGGGGTCCTCTTACTTCATGGCCAAACAGTAGTTCAAAAGGTGAGAAGCCCAGTGATTCATTTGAAGATTCTCTTGTAGCAAACACAACGAATGGAAGACCTTTATCCCAGTCTTTCTGATGTTCCAAACAGTATTTCTTGAGCATCGATTTGAGTGTTTGATGATATCTCTCCAACGCTCCTTGGGTCTTGGGATGGTAAGCTGAAGACGTGATCTGGGTGATGCCCAACTCTTTCAGAGACTGTTTGAAAACGTTTGACATGAAATTACTTCCCCGGTCTGACTGTACCTCCTTGGGCAGACCAAACTTTGTGAAGAACCCTAGCATTTCCTTAACCACGTTCTTTGCTGAGATATTTCTAAGTGGAATGGCTTCAGGATAACGAGTAGCCATATCAATCATGGTCAACACATAAGAAAATCCTGAAGAAGTCTTAAGAAGAGGGCCCACAATATCCACCAACACACGGGTGAAAGGCGCCTCAAAAGGAGGAATGGGGAACTAGAGGTGCAACCTTTTCGGTCTGATTACACTTTCCCACAACTTGACAGGTGTGACAAGACTTACAATACCAGGAAACATCCCTGAAGATACCTGGCCAGTAGAAGTGTTTCAAAATGCGTGCCACAGTCTTCCTCACTCCAAGGTGTCCTGCCAAACTGGAATCATGAGCCACTCTAATGATATCCTGCCTACAAACACGAGGGATGACAACTTGATGTACAACCTCCCATTCACAGTCGGCTGATGCTGTTGGGGGTCTCCACTTCCTCATAAGTACTCCTGACTTTACATAATAACAAGTAGAAGCACCAGCTGAGTCTTCCTCACTGCAAGCAGAGTTAGCTAGACCTTTCAACTCAGGGTCAGCAACCTGCAACTCAACCAACTCTTGACGAGACAAATTATCAACACTACGGGGTACTGCCTCATCTGGTGAGTGGTCCAAATTAGCAAGAAAAGTGTCAGCTAGGATAACATCATCATCATCATTATCCTCTAAATCACCAGTAACTTTAGACTTAGCCCTAGTGACAGCACATGCAGGGAACACATCAGGGACATCACAATCCTGGGACGCAGCCACTGGCTCACCAGACAACTGAGGAGCTGGACACACTTGACTTCCACCAATATCATTTCCAAGTAAGAAAGTTACACCTGACATTGGGAGTGTCTCAACCAACCCAACCATAACGGAACCATTAACAAAACCAGACTCTAAATTCACTCTGCACAGAGGGACAGAGAAGTAATTATTCCCTACACCTTGTAAGATTACAGTTTCATCAGAGGAATTAAAATTAGAGCCTAGAACACTGGTCAGCATAAGGGATTGGCAAGCACCTGTATCACGATATATTTGAACTGATTTCCTGTCATTACTGTCCAGAGGACTGACAAAACCATCAGACAGGAAATTAGCACATGAATTCTTGAGATTGTCACCCACGTTACTGCTCAAAAGAGGAGCTCCATCATGAGAATTTAAGTTACCCCTCAAAGCAGGTTCAGTTAACTCAGTTAAAGAATTCTGGGAACTCTCAAGAGTGGACACTAGACCAATTGACTGAATATTTAAAGACTCCTTTTTGTTCACATCACGCTGTCTCCTGAAACATCTCTCCGTAGTATGACCAAGCTTACTACAATAAGTACATTTACTTTTCTGAAATCTAGAGGTGAAGCTGGTATTTACTTCCTGAGAAACATCATCCTTATTCTCTTTCCTGTTACCTGTACTCTGAGTAGAGGCAACGTACTTACTCTCAGCTTTCCCTTTTTCTCTAGAATATCTCTTGTGAGTGAGAACATACTCATCAGCTAAAACTGCAGCATCAGACAAATTATCTATTCTTTTCTCATCAAGATATAGGCTTACATCTTTACTAATACACCTTTTGAAGTCCTCCAGCAAAATCATCTGCTTAAATTTGTCAAAATCAGAATCCACATTCTTAGAATTTAACCACTGCTCTAACAAATCTTCTTTGATTTTTGCATACTCAACATGGGATTGCTTATCTTGCTTGAAAGTTGTCCTAAATTTTACTCTATAAGCTTCAGGAACAAGCTCATAGGCCTTAAGAATCAAGCTCTTAACTACATCATAATTATCAGACTGATCCTGAGGCAAAGATGCATAAGTTACTTGAGCTTTACCGGTGAGAACAGTTTGAAGGAGTACTGGCCAATACTCCTTAGGCCAATTAAAACCTGTAGCTACCCTCTCAAACAACTGAAAATACTTAGTTAAATCAGATTCATTAAAAGGAGGGACAAGTTTAACATTTTTAGCCACATCAAAATCATCAGAGCTAGATGATCCAGTTCCACCTTGTTTCATGCGATACTCATGGTCTGCCTGAATCCTAGCAAGTTCAACTTGTGCGTGAAACTCAGCCTCCTTAACATCAGCCTCCTTAGCACGTGCTTGAAATTCAGCTTCCTTCACACGAGCCTCCTGCAGGGCTAGCTGTAACTTAGCTAATTCAATCTGCGTTTGCTCATTTCGAGGAGTTACATTAAACAAGCTTTCATTAATCATGGCAACAATTTGATCTTTAGACTGATGAGAGCGAACAACAAATCCCAATTGTTGAGCAACAATCTTAAGTTCATTCTTTGTTCTGTTTTCTATATCACACACTGTTTGCACATTTGACAAAATCTTTGGCTTCATCAAGTGTAGAAATAGTAGCCATCATGAATATATCACAGTCACAAAATATCAAACAATATCCTTATGATAATATCCTGAATATCCTGATATGAGGTCGCCAAATTTATGTTACGAAACAGAGAAAGATAATGTACACTTTAAGTGAGAATACGAAGAGTCACTACTGTCCCGTAAAGTTCCAGGTTCAAAACAAAAGAGTTAGGTAAAATTACAAGTTAAAGTTTAATGCTCAAAATAACAACAAAACATTCAGGACTCATAAGGATAATGTAATGGCAAAAAACAGGTTAAATATATGGTTAACTGCAATAGCCTCTATTAACACGAAATTAGCAAGAGTAAATTTATCTAAGTCAGCCCTGATAAAATGAGATACCAGATAATACTCAGTGAATGCCAGATAAATTATTACAGATACAAACTATTATCAAAAATGACTGACATAAAGATCCCTACATGAATTACAAAAGCTTCACTAGGCCTACAAATTAAACTTATGCTATACAGTACAAGAAAAAATGCAACAACAGTTATACTCAAATTACACACAGCTGCTAGATGGTTGGAGACTTCTTGAGCACTCACAATAATAATATCTGTACAGGGGAGGACAGAGATGTGAACAAAATGAGGAGCAGATCTAAGTGGCCATGATGCAGAGACTGAGCTCATTATATAGGGGCCGGCAGAGCCTGACACAACTTGTAAGAGGGACGCGCAAATGAAGCCATGGGGACAGAGAGCTGAAAATCCCGCACTGAAACAACAGAAATGACGACTTACTCTACTATAACGGTAGAAGAGGGGGACTGAGGCAGAACACGCTCGTGATCAAACATGCAGCAACTGTGCGTTAAAATTACACAAAGGATGATGAAATCATAGGCTATGTAACAATATATATATATATATATATATATATATATATATATATATATATATATATATATATATATATATTTCGTCCAGTATAATAATCTTTCATCCTACTTATCAACCAGTACTTCTCTCTTCCAGTATATTTGTTTTCTAAAATTCATAATCCTTCATTTTTTGCAATTCAGTATTGTTTGATATTTTTCATAACTTCATGTTCTTTCATTTTTTCAGTCCATCAGCCTATCTTTTTTCTCCATTTCTTTCACCATTAATATCAGGTTTCTAGCTTACCTATCACTGGCTTTCTTTTTTCCTTGTCACGAGTTACAATATGTCGATCTTTCATTCTTCCAGCTTCCCTCTTCTCATACCTCTAGTCGGAGTGACCCAAACATTCCAATCTTTCAACAAACCTATCTGATATGTCACTTCTAATACAGTTCCTTCTCGAAATTTTAATAGTCCACTGTCTATCATCCATTATCTCTTCCCTTCAGCATCTTTTTATTGTCCAATTATATTTCAGACTCTGTCTTCCAGTCTCCCATTCCCTATAAAGAGAAAAAGAGAGAAGTCTCTGTGAAATGGAAAAAAAAACACAATGAGAAAAATACAAAGGCATTTAAATGAGAAAGGAGCAGATAAGAGGAACTTTATCACTTTCACAATTTTGTCCTTTTTCTCCCTCTCCTTTGATGCCTTTCCCCCTCCATGCCTCACACTCCTGCCTACTAAAACCCTTGCCTTCTCACACCCCTGTTCTCCTCAACTTTTGCCAGCCTCACCCATCCTGCCAAGTCTCTCGCCTGCTTGGTTACACCCTTGCCTGCACATTCCCTTGTCGGCCCCACACTCCTGCCTGCCTCACACCCCTACCTTTCTTAGACTCCATCCTTCCTCAAAACTCCTGCCTGCTCAGATCCCAGCGTACCTCACATTCCTGCCTGCCTCTCATCTTCACTGTTTCACACCTTCTCCTGCCTGCCTCTCATCGTCAGTGTCTCACACCTTCTCCTGCCTCATCTTTCTTTTCGCCTCTCATCCCTGCCTCACCTTTCTTACTGTCACAAACCTCCGCCTTCCTTACGCCCTTCCTGCCTGCACCCCTGCCTACCTTGTGTTCCTTCTTGCCTCACACACATGTACAGTATATTTCTCTTTCTCCAGTTAAGTGAACGTATGTGACTGCGGCTGTCTTTCTCTCTGTTTATCTACAGTATATATCCATGTACATAGTTTTTTCTATCACGACTCTTAGTTTCTATTCTGTATTTTTCCTCCCCAGCTTTCGTTTCGTTCTTCCCCGGTATCATCTCCCTCTCCCTCTCATTCCTCTCTTCCCATTTTTCTCATTTTCTTACTTGTCTCAATGTGTTTGTGCCTCACCCTTCTTCACCCTTCACACTTTCTGCCTCTCTTACACTCCTTACCTCCCTCGCACTCAAATATCTGTAATTGTTAGCTGTGATGAGCCTTTATCCCACATCACTGAGTGTAGTCAGCGACGCCGAAGAAAGTTTCGAATTATTCTTTTATTAACACAGTCTTCAGAAATAGTCATAAAAATCTTGGTGCTTGGCCATACCTGCGAGCTATCAGTAATAACAATACTATGTTCGTATATACCAGAATAACTACCTTTTTTATATAAAAATAACCAGAAACATCTGGGAACACTTAAAACTTATGCAAAGACACCTACAGCTCTGAATTAACAGCTTGTGCAGCTTAACGGACCTGATATTACATGAAGTGACAACCGTGCATCTACATCTTCAAACTCTGTATGATTGGGGAGAGTTAGAATGTGAATATCAGTAGGCGTGAAAGCGAAATAAATGGGTGAATGATAAAGCAAGTGAAACAGCAAATAATTTGGGAATAGATAACTGACAATAGGTGAGTGTGTGGTATGACTGAGTTAATATGTGAGAGTAAGTATGAAAACTGTCATGAGTAACTGAGTGTAAGAACATCGGGAAGCAAGTGAATGAAAGTGAGGGAGAGCGTGTAGGTGACACTGAATGAAAATATATGACAGTGAATACGATAGTGGTGAGAGAGCTTGATTAAAATAAGTCAGAGAGAGAAAGTTAGAATGGTGGAAAATACGTGAGGAGACTTAGTTTGTGTAAGAAAGTCGAGGAATATGTAAATGAATGAGCGAAAATGAGAAACTGAGTATGATGGAATATTACTGGGATCCAGAGAATGGGTGAGTGTACGAGTAATTATGTGAAAGAGTGAGTTACTGGGTATGAAGGTAAATATATGTAATGTGAGTTTTATGTGATGTGATAGACTGAGCGTAAACTGTGTGGTGGTGAGTGGGTGAATGGTTGAGTACGCGATTATCAGCTACAACCGGAGTATAAAAGTACAGTAAGTGTGGGATTGTAAGAGTACGTGAAAGTGAACTGAGTGACTGAAACTAAGTATGAGAGTGAGTGAGTGAGAGTGTAAGATGAAGTGAGTGGGTGTGAAATGAGTCAGTTATCCATAAACGCACTCTGAGAAATATTTATGACGACCACACAATCTAAGTGATCCTCACCTAGGTGAGGATGTATTTGCTCTGTGGATATGGATGCAGATACTGACTTGGCATTCATCACTAATACGCACACACACACATACATAAAGATACTTTTGCACACACACACACACACACACACTTTGTTATGATCACAACTATCCCCGTCATGAAGCCCCGGAATTCTAGATTACACACATTTATACAGAGTTTGCTGTGATTTGCCTGATGGCTGTTGCCATGCTGCAGTCTAACATTATTCCGACCAATTCCGCCAACACTGAGGTCTCCTCTTAGGACTCATCCCATGATTCTCTTGGGTTGCTAATAGAGGCTGTCCCTTTCACTCTGGTCTGTACAGTGTTTCACCAAGTTACCCTCATGCATTCTCCCTAAAGATACACACCACCTCAACCTACCTAACACTAAATGTCCAAGCGTCCTCTTGAGTATGTACATTTTATTCTCTTCCTTCTTGTAGCACTGCACATTCGTCTCATACTTCTTATTTTATCGTGCAAAAGTATCTTTTCTTTTTTCGTCTTTGATACCAGTGTTTAACTGCCACACTGTAGCAAACTGACCTCGTACGGAGAAAAAACTTTGCTTTTCATACATAGTGACACTGTCTTTCAGTTTGGATAGTTACTCTCTGCACATCTTGCAGTTACTTAAGACTCTCACGTAAAAGTTCGATTCCGCATCACACACACCCACAAATCATATCCGCTATGGAACACAAGTCAATAAACTTATGTGTCTCATGAACGAGACAAATTAGATTTCATTTACAGCTAAGTCCAATACATTTAGCTGAATTTGAGTTAAAGGAACCTGAGCGTGTTAAGAGCCACAGCTGGTGCAGAATTTTCCTTTAACTTTGTTTTAATCATAATGACCTTCCATGTATAGGAAATATTAATCGTTTTGTGCAGGTTGCAGTCTACAATCTCTTCTTAAACTACACCAAGATGAAGATACTACGACACGTTTTTTCCACACTTATGAGGATTTGTAATTCCTTTCAGTTCATTTAGTGGCTAAGTACAGTTGGACTGAGGGTTCTATCTGATTAACAGCCAAGAAGACTCATTCGAACCTCATACTTAAAAGTCATGGAATTTCCTGTAATTAAGACTTGGTAATCAAGTTGTAGAAGCAGTCCAGTTTTGTCAATGAAATGAAAATATATTTCAAACATTCTGAACAAAATTCAGCACACCTTTATAAAGGTAGTGTCTTCAACCCTTACCTCCGAATCACTGTGGCAACACCATCACACCCGTGGAGCACCACAGTTCCCACCAAAATAACACTATTTACGTCGTGGTTCACCCACCAAATTGACACATCATCCATAATTTCACCTGCATAGTTTTCAGCGGAAAATTTTCAGAGCGGTGATGAAATTTGGGGTGAATTGTTGAAAAGCGGAATTCCCGCCTTGACCCGAATACCAAATAGCCGCCACCTTCACCCTGGGACGGAGGGATTTACTGTGCAAAGCCTTTGTGGATACTGATGTGCTGGAGGTGTAATTTTTGGTTTCTTGAGGTTACTGTGGTTATTCCTGTAAATCTTTGGTGGTGGTGGTTGTAGTGCTGTTTTTGACGCTTGTCTTGTTTTGAATGATGATGGTGATGGTTGTGCTGGTGATGACACTGATGGCGTTTTTGTTGCTTTGGGTGGTTATTATTGATGTTGTTCTCTTACTCTCGCTTCATGGAGAATTTCAAAGTAAATCAGTTTAGCTACCCATATCTTCTGTGCACCTGTCTCATTTAAATGACAGAAGGAATCTCTCCTCATTCTCCTTCCAATTTCTCCCTGCTCTCCTCCTCCTCCCCATTTCTTCGTCTCTTTTCTCCTCTTCCTAGTTAGTTAAGTCCATTTCCTCTCTTCTTTCTTCTGTTAATTTTCTTGCACTTCTCTCTCCCTACATTAGCCCTCTCCTTTCCCCCCTTTGCCTTCTTCCTACCTTTCTCATCTTTCCTTCGCTTACCCTTCTCCCTTCCTTCCATTCGTTTCCCATTGTACATTCCCTTCATTCATTCCTATTTCCTCTTTCTCCCCTGTCCCCCCATCCCACTTTTCTTTTCCTTTCTCCTTCCGATTTCCTCTCCCCTTTTTCTCCCTTTCTTCTTCGTTTCGTTTTCATTCATTATCTCTCTTACCACGCCCCTGCTTTTATCTTTCCATTTCATTATTTCCTGCACGCGCACTTCTCCCCTCTCCCTTCCCCTCTTCCACACCTTTCCCCCCCCTTCTTCCACCTTTATCTGGCCCCATCCCCCCATTTCCAGAAACCATGTCACCGTAAGCCCCTGGAACTGTGTGAAGCCCAGACTCTTTGTAATTTAGTGGTCAAGCACGCTCTCTCTCTCTCTCTCTCTCTCTCTCTCTCTCTCTCTCTCATTAACCACCCCCTCCTCAATATTTTCCCCCAACCAGATATCACCAAGGCAATTTCAGTCTTTCCAGCCAATTACCACCACCATCAAAACAGCATCAGCATCACCCAATTGAGACTCATTCACATAATGGTGCTGTTATATCGAGGTATCGAGGCGTTGCTGTGAAATGGGTGTTTGTGTGGCCGTTAATATGATTGCCTGGCTATTATTTAGCCAGCCCTTTGCCTCATTGCACTGGTTACTGGCTACTTTATGTCATTCCAAGATTCATGACAAACAGAAATGATTAAAGCAGGAAATTCTGGGTAATGATTGGTTAGGGTAGTTTGTCCGGTTAGTCTGGGTTATGTTGGGATTGGAGAATTAAGGTAGGGCTAGGAAAGGTTAGGTTTGAATGGCTTCATTAAGACCAAGTTTGGTTGGGTTCAGCTGGACTGGGTTGGCTTAGCTTAGCTTAGGAATAATATAAGAAAGATATGTTGAGGTTAGGTTAGGTGACAGGAGGCATTTCCTCATTCAATGACCCCTGGACGTATAAAAAGGGGAGCAGAACACGAGAACATCCTATCTCACATCGGGTACAAAGTCCCCTAAGGCAACACTTGCAATTCCTTCACCTTGCATACTTCCATAATGTATGTTTTAGTCACGATTCATGCAAGGACCTTAAGGGAAAGGTAAGTTAAAGTAAAAAAAAAAAAAAGTTAATACTCGGATTTAGGCTGACTTGCACGTCAAAATGTACCCTCTGATAATTCAATATACCTTACAGTCGGGGGCAAAAATAACCTCATATTTCATCATTTCTGCCTCTCACTTTCCTTTACTGGTAAAGATTTCTAAACTGAGAGAGACATGAGACGTTTCTCTGTTCATGGATAATTCTTATTTACATAAAGCGTCCGAGACAAAGGTAGCCTAACGGACATAACGTAAGTGTGAAGCAGATGTGGTACAATAAAAAGGGAATTGTCTCACTATTAACATACTCATTTCTTTCCTATTTACCTCTCCTTGTGTATTCATTAGTAAATTATCAGTGTGCATTAAACATACAAAAGCACGTCACCAGTTGTCAGTACCGAGCTAGTATACATCATCATTATCGTCGTCGTCAAGAGAGAGAGAACTGTAACCAGATTGAATGTGTGAAATGGCACAGTGAATATCATGATAAATACAACATTGATTATCATACAGCATACCGAAGTGCGTATTACACCCTTCATTGGGATGACGCCCTTTATCTTATTTCATGTACAGTATATTCTTGTTACCGCCAGATGATAATAAAGAGCATACGAGGAAGTTCTCGTACTGAAGAGGTTAACTTTTTCCAACTTGATATTTTTTTCTTGCTGTCTGTTCTTGCTGCTTCCAGAGGGTTTTAATTCAACTGCAAAAATATCTTTCTTACTGAGTGGATTACATTCCGTATAAAGTAATGGCTTTTAAAGTCTAAACTTGCCACCATTACATGATATTATTTATCTTAGGAACGAGCTTTCGTACTGAAGACTTTGATTCTTGCCAACATCTGACGATTTACTTAGTAGTGACTTATTAGACTGGAGGGGATGGTTATAGCCTTCATTAATCCCTTATTTGTTAAGCACCAAACCCAAGTTGAACAAAATCGTGTGAAGACAGTAAGAATAAAATATAATTAAAAAAAAAACATGACCTGATTCAAGGGGTAAACGTAGACTATCATCCATTCAGTCAGTGTTGTCTCCTAAGTTTTTTTTTTTTTTTTTTCGTTTAGCGTTAACTAGAGAATACAAAAAAAACTTCATATCAATAAAGCAATAACATGCATGGAAAACACGTGTTATAAATTCCACTGAGGGAATGTAATTTTATGCAGCATGGTCGCTTTCACATTTTCTGGCGGCTACATCGTAGCAAAAATTCAAAACCATCCTTACTGTGACCATCCTATGCCAATATTTTTATATGTGCCAACAGTGTCATTATGAGAGATGACAACTTTACCATAATATCTCCCACCATTGTTAAAGTTGCCACCAGTTATTTTATACGATCAAAACTTATTGTAATATCACCCCATTACCGTCACTAGCAAAATTACTACCACACACCTGTTACCACCACTACCCATTAAAGTACCACCTTCAGTACCACACTACCATATCACCTACCACCGTCAATGAACGCAGGCACCACCACATTAACACAGTACTACCATAGTACACCACTATACTACCATCATCGCCACTAACATACGAGTACTAACATCATCACCACTGCAACAACAGGACTGGTACTACCCCACGCTAACAATCCTACTGCCAAACTACCGCCACTACCACACAATCGTAACACGACCTCCGCAACCAAAACATTACTATCACCACTACCACACCACCACCACCACCACCACACTACCACACCACTACCACCACCACACTACCACACCACTACCACCACAACACAGCACCTAGTGTGTACTCCCTACTGCACAAGATTACGAGAACAGAATTATCTCAAGTAAACAGCATAAAACACACACACAAACACACACACACACACACACACACACACACACACACACACACACACACACACACACACACACACACACAATACAAAAATTCCTCTATTTTTCCAAGGAGAATCTCTCTCTCTCTCTCTCTCTCTCTCTCTCTCTCTCTCTCTCTCTCTCTCTCTCATTAACATTTTCCCCCCTCCCTCATAATTTTCCCCCAACCAGGTATCACCCAGGTAATTTCAGCCACTCCGACCAATTACCACCGCCATCAAAATCTCATCAACATCACCAGACAGAGACTCATTCACTTAATGGTACTGTCATATCGGGATATCGAGGCGTTGCTGGCAAATGGGTGTTCATGTGGGCGTAAATATGATTACCTGGCTATTATTTACCCAGTCCCTTGTCTCATTTATTAAACCCCGTGTCAGCCAACCTATGCCGTACAAGGATTTTTAACAGTAGCAATGATTACGGCAGGAAAGGTTAGGTAAGCACTGGTTTGGTTATTTTAAGCTAGGGTAGTTTGTTTTAGGCCGAGGGAGGTAAATTAAGGAATGGTTAGGTTTCCCTAGGTTAGAATAGCTTAAATTAGGCTAGATTGGGTTAGGTTGAGCTGTAGAGAGATGGCTCATCCTAGCTTTGGAAAGACAGAGTAAAAGCAAGTTAAGCTTAGATTAGGTGACGGAAGGCATTTCCTCATCCAGTGACCCCTGAACGTACAAATGGGGAGGAAATCACGAGAGCTCCATCCCATAACACATCGTGTACAAAATCCCCTAAGGCAACACTTGCAATTCCTACACCTTACACACTTCCATACTGTATATATAAGTCGCTCTTCGTGCATGGGCTTAAGGGAATGGATAATTAAGGTCAAAAAGGTGATTCTCCCGTTTCGATAGACTTACACCTTAAAATGTACCCTCTGATATTTCAATGTTCTGTACTGTCGGGGACAAAAATGGTCTAATATTTCGCCTCTTCTACTTCTCACTTTCCTCTGCTGTTAAATATTTTAAGTTAAGAGAAATTTATTATAAATTTAGGTATGCAATGTCTGAAGTCTCAGTGACTATATCGAATTTTCTCTTCCTCATAAACCCCGTTCCATTTTCATCTTTTCCCTTGATTCCTCTCCTTCCTCCTTACCTCAACTTTTCTCCAGTACTGCCTCTCTTTGTCTTTCTTCGCTCCTTAGCTTTCCTCCGATGCTATCAGTCGCCATCTCAGGCCTATCACAGCTTTTGTCTGGTGTTGTGTTACCCTCCCATATACTTGACCTAGTTTTTTTTAAATTGATTTCCAGTTTATTTCACTTTGCTTTATTGCAGAAAAAGATCAAACTACTACTCTATAAAATTTTTACAGCACTCTTTTGTGACTAGCACTAAGTTCTTGATTTAAATTCCTGCTAAATCTCAGATTAAATATGGAGAGGGGTCAGCCTTTGTCCAAATTAAATGTGACAGGTATATAGGCTCCTGGGTCAACTACTCTCCTCAGCTTTCCTGCAGTGCCATCTGTCTCCATCTCTCCCCTCGCAACGTTTCTCATGAGCTGTGTGTCGAACCATCTCTTCCTACCTCGAATTCGTCCATATCGCCTCGCTTCCAAGTCAGTCACCGTAAGTCAGTGTCACGATCACCACCCTTTTTGCTCTTCCCTTCACCCTTCTCAGCTACCAATCCCATATTCTCTTCGGTGTGTAGGGGCCTGAGTCTAGGCTCCTCTAGTCCAGTATATTTAACTCATTCTCTACTGGATACGTGTTTGATTCATTCTTTCTACCTACATAAGATTCTGGTTAGCTAAGGATAGACAATCGTAGTTACAGGCATTAGATATAGCATCTAATAAGTCATTCCCTGAAAAAGGCAGATCGTGTGGAGGCAACAAAAATTAAATGTGCCACTTTAAGTGTCCACTCCTACCCTGAACCTCAGAACTTTTAGATATGTCTCTCTAAGTATATACCTGCATTTATATATCGTTAACTTCCTTCCAGTGCTTTGTTGTTTTCATATAATGTTTAGCAGTCTTCCTATACCCTTAACTTCTCTTTCATATGTCCTTCAACCATCTTGCATTATTATCTGCCTTCTTATATCCTTAGTTGCTTACCAGTACAGTATGTCCGTCTTCCTATGTCTCTCTAATCCACAGCTGCTATAATATTATTACCCATAATTTTTTTCTATTATGTTGTAGGTGCTTTCCCAAATACTGAGTAGCATTTCTACTGTCTTGCTTGGCTTCCTATACCCTCTCACTCTCTCTCTCTCTCTCTCTCTCTCTCTCTCTCTCTCTCTCTCTCTCTCTCTCTCTCTTATCCATTTTTTTTTCCAGTTATTTTCCCCCCTTTATCTATGAATCATTCTGTATCATACCGTTTTCTCATCTGACATCTTCTTCTTCTTCTTCTTCTTCTTCTTCTACTACTACTTCTACTACTACTACTACTACCACTGCTATTACTACTACTATTACTACTACTACTACTACTACTACTACTGGTACTACTACGACCACTACTACAATTACTACTTCTGCTGCTGCTACTGCTACCACTAGTACTACTTCTACTACTACTACTACTAATACAACTACTGTTACTACTACTCTTACTAATGCTGCTGACGTTGCTGGTGGTGGTTCCTGAACTACTACTACTGCTGCTGCGGCTGGTTCTTTTCTTTTATTTTTTTTTGCGAGGAAGAAGGAACCAACGGCCACGAGCCCGCAATAACTGTTCCTTCCAAGGGAAAAACAAAATACAAGAAAGAGCCAAATTCAAGATCCGATCATTTCCAGATGCCTGGACACACTGCGTTTGAAAGACTGGAGATCATAGGAAGCTGGAAATATAGAAAGAGGGAGACAGTTCCAGAGTTGACCTGTTGCATAAATGAAGGACTGGGAGTAACGGTTAACTCTTGCATTAGAGAGCTGGACAGTAAAGGGATGAGAGTTTGCTGCTAGACGGGTGCTACGCGACCGTCTTAGAGGCGGAGGAATGCATGCAGACAGTTCAGAGGAGCAGTGACTACTACTACTGCTACTACTACTACTAGGCTACTATTACTCCTTCTGTTGCTGCTGGTGCTTCTTGAGCTACTACTACGACTACTGCTACTATTACTACTGTTGTTGTTGTTGCTGCTGCTACTGCTGTTACACCACCACTCCCACTACTACTAATTCTCTTTACTTCCTGCCCTCTAATCGTTTCACATTTTTTTCAGTCATTTTGCCATCTCCCTTTGCGTCATTGCATATTGTCCCTTTTTGTTGTCCTTCTTTCCCTCTTCTCATTAGTTCCTCATCCATTAGACAACGTGTTGCTCTGTGCTTTTTAGAGGTTATTCTTTGACAGTTTTTGTATAATATATAATATACCAACTGAGGCCCTATTCTCAACCTTGAAGGGGCTATAATTATTTACCGATGAATTTGTGGGTTACAATGGTCTCCCACATAATTCACCAGTAAGGTTATCAGTAACTGTAGGTCCGTAACAACTGAGAAATGTTCATATGTTGATATAGCATTAGTTCTCAAAGTTGGACCAAGAATATCTTGAAGTGTTCCGCACATTTCCCTGGACATGTTTAAACTATACAAACCTTATGCTGTGTACACGATGGCAGGTTAATGTATATACATTTGTTCTCATTCATACAGCTGTCAAACACATTCCAAACATATTAGAGTGAATATTATCGTGATCGCATCTAAAAGGAAAATGATAATTATGTGATATAGTTAACTGTTTTGGAGATTAATTTATGCAGCAAATTAGAGGTAATATTTATGTGATCAAATACGAAGAACAAAGGTCTGTGTGATAACTGCCTACAGTTGTGGAGATTTCTTTATAGTAAAAGTTGTTTTGGATCCTTATAAATGTGATCCTTGGGTTGCTGTCGATCATGAATTTGTAGTTCTGTTGCCATGTGCTTGGAGAGATGCTAGTGCGTTTGTGCTGAAACTGTGAGTACAAAAGAAAACACAGATAGGACTGAAACACAATAGAGCAGGACAAAGACAGTGAGGCAGGACAGGTCAGAAAACGGGCAGAAGAGAAGAAGAACATAGTACAGATCATGACATAGACAGGCGAAGTATAACAGATTAGAACCACGGCAAATAGAAGCAGGATATAAGCACAAGAGAAAGGCGGAAAAAGGAGACAGAATAGGTTAAAGCACAAGCAAAACAAAAACCAAATAAAGACAAAACAGTTCGAACTGGGAGAGAAAGTCAGGATAGATTAGAACGCGGGCAAGGCAGGAATGAGCTAAGATATTATTGTCATATATAACGCTATCAAAAGCATAAGTTACCCTTCACCGTACTGGACTACGGTAGCCTAGCCTCGGGTCTCTGCGATCAGAAAGTGATAATATGGTACTGGTTACATTTTATGGTCATGGATATGGAAAAGACTCCATCCTTTCCTACTTTATCATTCATCTCTTGTTGACAGCAAGTATCGTAAACTACCTTACTCTCTCCCCCACCCTTTCCTCCCCTCCTTTCCGGCCAACTCAGTTAAAGTCAGGTTCTGATGCTGACCTCTTCATCGACGGAGGGAAAAATGTAGCAGTTAAGTAGGTTGAGTGTGTGTGTGTGTGTGTGTGTGTGTGTGTAGCAGGGATGAAAGTCAATCTCTCTCTCTCTCTCTCTCTCTCTATCTCTCTCTCTCTCTCTCTCTCTCTCTCTCTCTCTCTCTCTCAATGATAGCGAAAATTGTAGACTATAAAGATGAACCAAAGCCAAAAACAACAAATCTTATATTCTTAGTTGATTCCAGGGAGATGTCCAGAGATGAAGGAGGTTAATAAAACAGAGGTAAAGGGGGGAGAACTGGAGGCAAAGACCAAGGAGGGATGATGGTATGATGAGAGAGTTATAAAGATACAAAGTATCACACAGACCTAACTATCCCAGTGAGGTGGTCAGGCGTTAATATTAGTGGATGCATAGTGTTACTCTGTTCACACAAGCACCAGGATAGGTCACTACAGGAACACACAAGCAAAACAGATACAGAGATAAATGGATACATCTTTCCATCCATCCACCCATACCGAATCGGTAGAGAGGTGGCCTGCAGTCCTAATGGACCCAGGTTTGAATCCCGGCTGGAGCAGGGTACAGTTTAAGAATGTTAATTTCATTAATACAGACTTTGCTGATCTAGATGACATGTCGTAAAAATGCCCCTGCTAACACCAATACACCAGTGCTGTATGAGGCAGCCCTGGCATGTACTACTATTCAAAATGGACGGTGAGTGTTGGCGCCGAGGTTGTGACATGTGGAGGTGTGTAGTATGTAGGAGGACTACTGGGCCTTGAGAAAGGTTTTTGAAGCCTATGCCCAGAGTTGAACACATAAAAAAACACATACACACATGCATACAATCATATATGTAAACATACATACATACATGAGAGAGAGAGAGAGAGAGAGAGAGAGAGAGAGAGAGAGAGAGAGTTGACTGGCATCACCTTATATATCAACGTGGTCAAGGTTGTCAAGGTTTGAGTCAGGTCATAAATCATGAACATTCATGGAGGCGATGATCGTCTGGGTGAATGGGTGGCCGAGAATGGAAGGCAAAGGACTGAATGAGGCGTAATGGAGTGAAGGGAGTGATATGTAGTACAGATTAGAAAGGAGAGGTAAACAGAGAGTGGAGAGAAGTGGAGACTTGAGATTAGATAAATGTTGGCAATTGGACAGAAGACAGAAGAGAATGAGACGTTCAGAAGGGATTGTAATGTGACCAGCCAAGTTCACCCACTGAATGGTATTATGTGTGCATTAAACACCCAGTCATCCTCGGGGTATAAGTCCTTACAAACCCCACCCGGCTTTAGCCCTAGAGCACACTAGGCGTCCAAGTGGTGATATGGTTATTACTCGGCGTAGTAAATGGCTTCCTTGGTTACAGAAAACTTTTAGTTTTGTCATTCTGTGTAAAGTCACCTGAAGGTAGCTATGGCTCAAGGAAGTTAGACATTTGTTTATATTTTTGACCACCTCCTGCGTTCCCGTCACACAGCAGCAAAGAATCGACGCCATTGCCATCCATTGCTGAAAACTGTCCTCACTGCCCCGTAGACCATGGATCTACCTTTAACTCTAGCTTCCCTGCTATGTATCGATTGAGTGAAGGTGGTCGTCCCCACTCAGCTAATGAAAAACATAAATAAATAGACGCCATAGTACTGAAAGGGTCTATGTAATAATATTTAGAAGTAATTACAATTCTGTGCTTTGACTACTAATTCAGCACACATATCTTGCCTGACAAGTGCCATAATAAATGTCATATTTTTTACAAATTAGGTTATTATTTTGGAGTGATGCACAGGGAGACCAGAGTCATCTATATAATTTTTCAGTATGGATTTTCCTCAACTTTTTGGGAGCTTGATGGTGTGTGTGTGTGTGTGTGTGTGTGTGTGTGTGTGTGTGTGTGTGTGTGTGTGTGTGTGTTTGCGAGTGGTAGTAAGAATATACTGTAATAAAAAGACAAACTCGGTCAGAAGGGGTTGATGTGCTATCCGAATAAATAAGTAACGGCCATTTGATACGAACTGCTTCATTGAAATCATCATATTCGTCATCTTGATCCTCATCACTGTAATCCTCATCATACTCATAGTCACCAGACGCATCGTCATCATATCCTGATTCTTCATACCGCCCAAGCATCGGGTGAGACAGGATCAACAAACGAGGAAAGAGAAAGAAGAAAGTGGTACGAAACACTGAAATTAAAAAAAATAAAAAGTGAGAAAGAGTGTCTTGGTAGTGCCGGAGGCAGTGCACAGTTATTATTGGCTGCCACGAGATTCGATCGTCCAGAAAAGAAGTTAAGCCTGCGAAATAATTGTACATTTTCGTTTGTTTGAAGACATCTTAACCACTTCAGACCAATTATATGACATGTTTATTTTTCTTCTGACTTCCCAACGATAACACGTAGTTCGGGAACAACTTTGTAGCTGCCATTGCGATATACAGGTTTCATTAACCCTTTCACTAAGGGAAGTTCTTCCCAAGATTAATACTTTCATTTTGAATCAGTCAGAATACCCTAACCATTACGTCATTGCATTAAAGGGGTTAATAAAAACTTCCTTTATGGGTACATTTCTTCCACTTGAACTGTTCACGGCACTGAAACCAGCACACAATCCAGCCTCACTTTTTTATTTTACGCGACACGCGCTGCAATTTGCAAGAAATGTGAGATAAAGATACCCTATCACCATCATCATCATCATCATTACTATTATTAGTATTAGTATTAGTAAGAATACTACTATTACTTCTACTGCTACTACTAATAGTACTCCTACTTCTTCTACAACTACTGCTACTCATACTATTATTACACTATTACTACTACTACTACATCTACTACTAGTGTTACTACTACTACTGCTACTGTTATTATTATTATTATTATTATTATTATTATTATCATTTTATTATTATTATTATTATTATTATTATCATTTTATTATTATTATTATTATTATTATTATTAATATTATTATTATTATTATTATGAATACTGCTGCTGCTGCTGCTGCTACTACTACTGCTACTACTACTACTACTACTACTACTACTACTGCTGCTGCTGCTGCTACTGCTACTACTGCTACTACTACTACTGCTACCTTTATTATTATTATTATTATTATTATCATCATCATTTTATTATAATAATAATTATTATTATTATTATTATTAGACGTATGTAAGATATTCACGGAAGAGATAAACGCAGCGTGTGAGGCGGTTTGTGGAGTGAGGAGGAGATGCAAGGGTGTGCAAGGGACAGCATGGTGGAATGATGAGGTGAAACGAGCTGTGGAATAAAAGAAGAAGGCATATGGTGAATGGTTGGCGAGTAGAGGTAGGGGAGAAGATGAGAGAGAGAAGAGAGAGGTATATGTGAGCAGGAGAAGGGAATGAAGAGTTTGGGAGGAATCTGAGTATGAAATGGAGGGAGAGTAAGAAATTGTTTTGGAAGGAGGTAAAGAAAGTAAGGCAGTGTGAAAGGGGAAATAGTAGGGGAGTGAAAGATAGGAATAATAGATTGTTGGTGGAGAAGAGAGAGAAATTGAGGAGATGGAAGGAGCACTTTGAGGATTTGTTGAATGTAGAGAGTGAGAGCAGTGTGAGTATAAGTGGTTGGGGAATGGCTGGGAGAAGAAGAGATGATAGGAGTGAGGAAGAGATCAGTAGGTCGGAAGTAGTGGAAGCGATGAAGAAGATTAAGCTGGGAAAGGCCCCAGGAATTGATGGAGTGTGTGGTGAAATGCTTAGGTTTGGGGTTGAGATTGTTGTGGAGTGGATATGGAAGTTGTGTAGATTGGCTTGGGAAGAGGGAAGGGTTCCAGAGGACTGGAAATCAGGTATAATTGTTCCTCTGTACAAAGGAAAAGGGGAGAGAGAAGTATGTGGTAACCATAGGGGTATTTGCCTTCTTAGTGTGACTGGTAAAATATATGGTAGAATACTCATTGATAGGGTTAGGCATATGACAGAGGAGCTAGTTGGAGAAGAACAAGGGGGATTTAGGAAGGGAAAAGGGTGTGTAGATCAGATATTTGTTCTAAGATGTTTAGTGGAGAAGTATCTAGAGAAGGGAAGGAAAGTGTATGCTGCCTTCATGGACTTGGAGAAAGCTTATGACAGAATAGATAGGCAAGGTATGTGGAAGGTATTAAGAATATATGGAGTGGAGGGGAAATTGTTGAGTGCTGTGAAGAGTATGTACGAGGGAGCTAGGGCTACGGTGCGAGTGGATGGTGAGCTGAGTGAGTTCTTTGATCTCAATGTGGGACTGAAACAGGGGTGTGTGATGTCTCCATGGCTGTTTAATATATATATGGATGGGGTTGTAAAGGAGGTGCAAGGTAGGGCAGTGGATGTGGGGGTGAGATTTGGAAGCTTCCGGTGTTGCTGTTTGCTGATGATACAGTATTGTTGAGTGAAGATGAATGGGAGTTGCAAGGTTTGGTGAATGAATTTGGGACAGTGTGTAGGAGGAGGAAGCTGAAAGTTAATGTAAACAAAAGTAAAGTTATGGTGTTTGAGAGGAATGAAGTCACAGAGTGTGCAGTGAGGTTGGATGGTGAGGATATGGAGAATGTGAGTGCATTCAAGTACTTGGGTAGTGTGATGAGTAAGGATGGAACTTTGGGGGATGAAGTATGTGAAAGGGTACAGCAGGGAAGAAAGGTTGTTGGTACATTGAAAGCAGTGATGAGAAATAGGGAGGTGAGTATGGAAGTTAAGAAGTCACTGCATGATGGTATTGTGATCCCTACCCTGACGTATGGAAGCGAGGCGTGGACCTTGCAAGAGGGGAACAAGTCAAGAGTGAGAGCAGTGGAAATGAGTTACTTGAGAGGAGCATGTGGAGTGACGTGGAGGGGCAGGTTGACGAATGAAGAAGTGAAGGAACGTTGTGGGGTAGATGTGGATGTGGTTGAAAAGATTAGGAGAAATACACTGAGGTGGTTTGGACATGTGGAGAGAATGGAGAATGAAAGACTGACTAAGAGGGTGTATGTAGGTGAGATGGAGGGAGGGAGAGGGAGGGGTAGACCGAGGATGAGGTGGAGGGATGGAGTTGAGAGGTATATGAGGGAGGGGGGGTGAGTTGGGGGGAGGGGAGTCAAATGGTGGGTGACAGAGTGACTTGGAGGCGTTTTGTCTGCGGCCACCCTTTGCGGGATTAGGGCGTCGGGCTAGATAGATAGATAGATAGATTATTATTATTAGTAGTAGTAGTAGTAGTAGTGGGATGGGTCCAGAGGCAGCGAGATTCTACTCGAGACTGGCAGAGGTTCTTTCTGAGAAGAAACGTCAACCGCAGAGTTCTGTTATGGCCTGGATGAGATGTCGACTGTCATTCTCCCTCGTGAGGTCTGCTCTGCTATGTCTCAGGGGCACAAGATCATCAGCCCTCAGGCCTGTCTCTATGGCGGGTATAGATTACGAAGCTACAGTGGTCGAGAGTCGCATAGACCAGCGACTCCAATAGTTTAATGTCTTTATTTACACTGTAATATCAATAAATAAAACATAAAAAAATAATAGTAATAGTAGATGGTTGGTAACCACAGCCGTTGGCGTGCTTGGGGCCAACGGATTGTAATATGAGGGTTAGTGTTAACCTTCACATTACAATTCCAAATGGTGAACTGTATTAGGAAGGTTGGTTTTGATCTTCACGATATAATTCACCAATGGATGGAGATGATGGTAGTAGTAGTAGTAGTAGTAGTATGAGTACTGCTGCTGCTGCTACTACTACTACTACTGCTACTACTACTACTACTGCTACTACTACTACTACTACTACTACTACTACTGTTACTACTACTACTGCTACTGTTATTATTATTATTATCATCATCATCATCATCATCATCATCCGGACCTCCTTTCCCACCCTAGGGCAGGGTGAGAAATAGCAATGTCCAGGCAGCCCAAAATTGACCAATCCAATGGGCTACACTTCCATTCACTCATCATTCAAGCCCCCGGAATCCTGGCTCTATCGGATACGCCAAAAACATTCACCACGTTCTGTAGCTTCACATAATCGTATCTGACAGAGCTAATCCAGACGCTGCCACGTTAAAAAGGGGTGCCAAAAATCCCTGATCATGCACTTCTCACAAAATTCATGCAGCCAGCTCGATCTCCTGTCAGTTCCCTAGTCTCACCGCCTTCCAAACCTCTCTTCGTCACACATTCATCCACCATATCTCTCCACTTTCTCCTTGGCCTACCTCGCCTCCTCCCTCCTTCGAATTCGCTCAGATATACCTTTTTCACCACTCTTGTTATCCATTCTCTCCACATGACCATACCATCTCAGTACCTCTCTTCAATTCTGGTGTCCACAGACTTCCTCACTCCGCATCTTTCACGAATCACATTATTTCGCATCCTATGCACCCTCTGTACTCCACATAAATTCCTCAGCAGTCCCATCTCCACTGCTATTACTCTTGACTTTTCATTTTCATGCCACACCATAGTCTCACATCCATATGTTAAAGTTGGCACTAACACTCCTTCATGTAAGCCTCGTGCAGCTGCAACAGTCAAGCCTCTGTTTCTTATCAAGGCTTTCATTGCACCAACTACTTTTCTTCCTTGTGTCACTCTACTTTCAACTTCTTTTGCACATTTTCCTCTCTTTTCTATCACTATACCCAGGTATTTGAACTCTCTCACCAATTCCAGTCTCTCTCCATTCACTGTTACATTGCACTGGGAGTCACCTTCTCTCTCAATAACCATCACTTTATTCTACATTTACTCTCAAGGAACGACGCTTACAGAAATCAGCAAAACTCTGCACTAGCCTACCAAGTTCTTGTCCGGTACTTGCAAGCAGCACTGCATCGTCAGCATACAACAAATTTGAGACATTCCATCCATCACCATTCATTACCAGTGCCATCCCTCTCTCCAGTACTCGTTTTTTTACTTCTCTCATCACCCCATCCATATATATATTGAACAACCATGGGGACATCACACAACCTTGTCGCACGCCCACACTGATCGTGAACCATGCACTTAGATGCCCATTAACCCTTACACATGCTTCACTACCTTCGTAAAAACTCTTAACGGCACCTAGCAGCTTACCCTCTACACCGTACATGCGCAAAACTTTCCACAATCCTTCTCTGTCCACTTTGTCGTATGCTTTTTCCAGATCCATGAATGCCATAAACACCTTATGGCCCTTCTCACAAGCCTTCTCTACTATCTGTCTCACTGCAAATATTTGGTCCACACATCCTCTGCCACTCAAGCCACCATGTTCATCACTCACTAGGACTTCTGATATCACGCTTACTTTATAATAATTCTTCCATATACCTTCCCTACCGCACTCAGTAAACATATGCCACGATAATTCTTGCACTCACTTCGCTCACCTTTATTTTTGTATTATTATTATTATGATTATTATTTTTATTATTATTATTATTAGGAATACTGCTGCTGCTACTACTACTACCACTGCTACTACTACTACTATTACTACTACTACTACTACTACTATATCTATCTATATACCTAGGCTGCTTCCCCAAGGAAAGGGAGGTAGCTACTACAACAACAACAACAACTACTACTACTACTACTACTACTACTACTACTACTACTATTACCACTACTACGACTACTACTATTATTATTATTATTATTATTATTATTATCATTATTATTATTATTATTATTATTATTATTATTATTACTATTACTATTATTATTATTGTTATTATTATTATTATCATCAACCTTTAGTGATACCAGTGATAAGAAATGTGAACTGACCTCCATCATTTCAAACATTTCCCATGCAGTAAGAGGAAAAGCATTTCTGTTTGTATTATATGATATTGTTGCTGGAAGTAACCACATTTTGTATGATTTTTAAGGCGAGTGGCAACATGTGTGTAATTCTGACCTCCGATACTCCAGATACTTCCACTGAAGCGCGAGGGAAACACTGACACAACACAGTTAATTTACTTACTGTATTATTATTCTGTTAGCCCGAAGACGGAAGTGTATGATTTCTAACACATGCTGAATGAAACGTTAAGGATTTCACGGACATTAGACTACCTGTATGGACTGAATAAGACTTGATGCCTTCACTTCCATGGTGTGTTTATATTTAATGTGTTATTCTTCTCTCTGCATGATTATATTTACCTTAGCTTACAGTTTTGACCTAGAGAGGTTAAACTTAGCTTCCCTTAACCCCTTCACTAGAAATGAAATCGTCTGGAGGTAGCAAGAAAAAAAAATGCTTTACCTGACTGATGGCGTTCATAGACCAAAATGGAATTGACTGAGTTTGAAGAAGAATATTTGCGTTGCTCTGAATGGGACAAACATGGCTTAAAAGACTTATAAAAATCGATGTAACAGGACTAAACTCTTTTCACTTTAAATTGGCATAAAATTATAATCTCCATCTTGAATGTTAAGTTGTAACCATAGATTAACACGGAATTATAATGTTGGTCACGAAGAAGAGCATGAAAATTATATAGAGCCGTTGCACTGTTTTTCCTGCAACTGTGCTACGTAATATACTGTATGCATCAAACTGAGCAATGTTTGGGCCAGGTTAAAGTTATAGAACTATAGGCTATTGTGCTGGTAATATTTTTATGTTACCGACTTTGAATATTGACTTGATTTTCACTGTTTCACACTGCCAGACTGAAACAAATGCAATTCAAGCACGAGTGGTTTTGCTTAATTAGTAATGTGTTCAGCCATGTTAGTGCTTCCGCTCCTCCCCTTCCCTCGCGTTGGACTTTTAAGAGAGCTTGAGAGTTGGGGAGAGGGTGACGAGAGAGAAGAGAAATTATTTTAGGACAGTATTCTCATCAGTTAGGAGGTTTTCTAGCACATCTTCCTTAATGATTTATTTTAGCTTACTATACTGCATTATTCTTGCGTATGTTTTTTTATATCTCTTTATTTTAAGAGATTGCATGAAAACGTATTATTTTAATATATCTTTTACAGAAGTAGACCAACAAGGAGAATGTTAGGATGTGTTTTTGGTCGATGAGAATATTGTTCTGAAAATGAGAAGCATATAATGATGATGAGAGGCAGAGAAAGTATGTTCTGCACTACACACTGTCCCGTCCATCAAACACTGTTCATATTCTACAACACCCGCCTCTACAGTTTGATGGAAACTACCGTTAGAAATGCATGCCCTTGTGTACTAAGACGTAGTTCCTCGGTGAGGGTAGTACTAAGAGGAACATCATCCCAGACACAACGCAGGGAATTGAACCACACCTGCAGGAGGGAGACGCCCTTGAAATTTAACCAGAGGAGTCGTCGCTGTCTCTACATTTCCCCTGATGTTTATTTCAGTTAGGGTTTGCCTGAGATGCTGGAAATAGACGCCTTCATTTGGTGGCAGCAATATAACGGGGTGGTAGGCAGCATAAACGTCGCTCAACTGCCTCCTGATCGACTAGAGGAAAATGGATTGTAGAGGATAAGCTTACATGTCACTGAGAATCCTCCCGAAATCTCAGTCACAGTCTGGGTTTCCAGTCTCAGACTTTGTGCAGGTAGACTGTAATACAAACGCGCCTCCACCGCATTTCATTCATACATGCAGTGTGTTGTCTCGTGTCACTGAGTCATTGGCCTTACCTGCCCTGCCTGTACACCTACCCTATCACTCCACCACATCCTGTCTGTTCATCTATCATGCTTTCCCAGTCCGCTTCCCAACCTTCCTCTCGTCCTTTCCTTCTCTACCTTCTTTAATCCTTCCTTCAGGTTTCGTCCTTCCCTCCTCTCCTCTATTCGTTCTTCATCCCTTCTTTGACCTCTTCTTCTTCCTCCTCCTCTTCTTCCTCCTAATTCTCCAGCTCCAAATCTTTCCTGCCACATTGAACTTAAACTTTTGGATTTTTTACAAGAAAAAATGGGAAGGAGGATTCAGAGAGAGAGAGAGAGAGAGAGAGAGAGAGGGACCTAGGCTTCCAAAATTAATTCAGGCTTTTGTTTTAAGATCAGTGGACTTTTAAGGAACGGCATTAGGTCGATGCGGTACATCTTTTGGATTAAAGGAAAAAATTGGAAGGTAAGTTTTCGATAATATATTTCTTTCTTTTTGTCTTGGTGGATACCATTTTTAGGCACACGGTAATGATTATTTCTGTGCCATTTTCTTAACAAATTGACTGGGGAAAATTTATATATTTAAGCTCTAAGATTGGAATGGGACAATATTGAAATATGTATTATTACCACAGGAATCATTCAGGAACGTAAGTAATTGAGAAAATACCGTGTGACTTTCATTTAGTGAAGTTAGAATTAAAAAAATAGTTAAATAAAATAATCGTAAGTTATTAGACAAAGCACAGAGAAAGAATGTAGGGGAAGAGATCTGTCCGTGCAAGTACTCTACACTAAATATTGTTAATACAAGTGCAACAAGTGATTAGTATATAAACCTTGATATTCCCCACTCCCATACACTGTAGGGCAGAGTTAGTCTGGTATGGCTGGAAAGAGAACTGGGCTATGAAGCGAGCCGCATGTACAGGGTGGTGATTCGTTCCGATGGCAGTGGCAGAGGCTTGTGAAGAAGAGTGAAGAAGTTTTGCGAGACAGAGAGGAGCGACAATAGGGCTGTTCCGTTCTGGCCAGGCAGCCTACTCTAGCCACAGCCTTGCTCGCCCCTTTGAATACAACCTGGCTATTACCCTAAAAGTTATCCCTCTTCGTCACCTCTCCGCTTCACAACACCCCTACATAGAGACGTGGGAATAATTGCAGTGGAGAGACGAAGGATTAACGAGCATTATGATCCTTCATTGTATGTCGTTCCTGAGATATGATGACTGCAATAAAAGTGATTTCAGTAAACTACATCAGGTAGAATATATTGCGTGCCAGATGCACTGAGCTCTATAATATGGAGAGTCTTTCTCAGGGGTAGTGCCGCGTAATTTGTGTGCCCGCCGCCAGGTACACAGGGCGGCGTTGATGATGTTTTTGCATTACACCCGACGCCCGCGCCTTTCTGAAATCAGCCAATGAATTCGGAAAATACTCGTATAGTGCCATGGTCCACCGAGCACTAAAATATTGTGCCATGGTCCACTGCTCAGCTTAAGTAAGCAACAGTGAAACAGAAACAGCAAGTCAAGAACAGTGTTCCAATTGCAATACCCTGCTGGAGACGACGAGTGTGGGTGTTTCAATGTGGCGGCCAAAGTCACACCCACGCTGCTGAGAGAGCCCTTCCATACTATAGAGCTCAGTGGCCAGATGCAACACAAGACTTTAGGGGTGAACTAAAACATCGCAGGCAGTGAATGGGCTAAATCCTTTGTTGCTACAACGCTTCTCACTACACTGACCGCATCCTTAGAGGCTGCACCAGACTGGACAACATAACTAGTTTTGTCTTCTGTCCTTTCCCTTCCACCCACTTTTTCAACTTACATTGTGCACCTGTCAGTGTATGTGTCTCTGCCTGTTTGTCTATCAATTAAGCAATGTGTCTCTATCTATCTATACATATATCGATCTATTTATGTAATGATCATTCAACCACGGACTCAGTTTATCTGTCTATCTGTCGATCAAATGATCTAACTATCCATCTATCTATCAGTCGATTTACTTATCTATCTGTCTGTCTGTCTGTCTGTCTGCTTACCTATCTGTATGTGTCCACTTATCCGCCTATATTCATCTCTCTCTCTCTCTCTCTCTCTCTCTCTCTCTCTCTCTCTCTCTCTCTCTCTCTGAATGTACATACAGTACAGAGAGAGAGAGAGAGAGAGAGAGAGAGAGAGAGAGAGAGAGAGAGCAATCCATGTATCTCTGTCTCAAGCTATCTAATCCATCTATCTATCAGTATATCTATCTACCTATCTATCTATTTATCTATCCATGTGTATGTTCGTTCATCTGTCATATGATGCCACTTTCTGTGATGGACACGCATAACAGGGATAACGAAGCGTTTCTGTTGCTATTCAGTAACCATTAGTCTTCCCAGGACATCCCTTCCTGCAAACCCTTACAGTTGAAGTCTCCACCTTTTTCTCTGCCTTCCTCTCGTTCGTCCACCGCCTCACTCTCATTTTCCTTGTCAATTTCTCACTGTCCATCCGCCCCTTGTGGCCGAACCACCTCTGAGTGTTTTTGTGCACTTTTTCCCACATGCAGCCTTGCGTCACATTCTTTACTAATGAATAAGAAACTCATTTACCATTATCAGGCAGTCATTACGCATTTGTCAAGCTTGTAATTGTGTACAACACAGCTGTGTGACGCTAAAGGAGACTATTTAACAATGGTAGCACGGGAAAAACAACCTATGATCGATTATTAGTTATGGCATTGTATGTGTGTCCCCACCCCACTGGCCTCCCCCCTGAATGTAACAACGGGTAATGTACTGGTAATTGGAGGGAGAAAATGTACGGAAACATAAATGAGAGAATGGAAGAAAACTGAGAGAATGGAAGGAGAAAGCTGGAGATAATGGAGGAAAAAGTGGAGAGAAAGAAGGAAAATGAAAAGCGAATGAAGGAAAAAGAAGAGAGAATGAAGGGAAAAGAGGAGATAATAAGAGGATAAAGCGTTTAGAATAGAAGGAGACAATTGAGAGACTGGCAAAACAAAGCAGACAAAATGTAGCCAGTGCAGAAAGCAAAAGAGATCGTGGATATAATGGAAGGAAAAACTGGAGGACGAAAAACTTGGCGAAACTTGTTGAAAAGAAGTAAGCTCATGAGGAATAGGAATAGAAGAGGAAATATACAAGAAGCGAAAGTGACAAGTGGTGCCAGGCACAACAAACCTTCTCCCGACAGCAGTTATATTATCGCTGTTAAATACTGAATCAGGATTTGCTGTATGTTTATAATAGTAGATATCTATCTGAAACCAGTTTCGAGTTATAGCCCTGAATATCCGTGACCTTGAGTTTGATCTTCCAAGGTCACTCGGGGTCAAAGGTCTTGATGCCAAATGAAAGGCCATTTGGGAGTTCCTGTATATTGATAATAGTAGATATCTACCTTCAACCGGTTTCAAGTTATAAGCTTCTGAATGTCCGTGACCTTGATTTTGACCTATCAGGGTCATTCTATTACCTCCAAAATTTAATGACTTTCTTTTGGGACCAATGCCCACATATCCTGAAAGTTTCATGTAATTTCATACAGTCATTTTCCCGTAATGTTGCCAACAAATAAAGAAACATACAAAGAAATAAACTCATCCAAAAACAATACCTCGTCTGACCTCGTCCCAAGCGAATTATGACGGAGGATCCGCGTGGGAAGGCAGGGGCGTTTGGAAAAGGTTGGGGGTACCGATGAGTGGTAGGAAAGTGGAGAGATGGAAACCTAGGAGGAGAGGTGAGGGGACGACGTGAGGAAGGGGATAGATGAGGATGATTGGGAGGGAAGGAAAAGATCTGTAAATATGAAGGAGTACAGGGTAAGGGAAAGGGTAAAGGAGTTAGGAATGAGGGAAGATAAGAGGGGATGGGGGTGAAGGAAGGGGTGAGAAATGTGGAGGAGTAAGTGGGAGGGGTGGTGGGTGGAGGAAGGTATGAGGGGTGGGGAGTGAAGGGAGAGTTAAAGTAGGAGAGAAATGAGTAGATTTGAAGGATGAGGGTAAGGAGTGAGAGAGTGGGTGGATGAAGCGAAGGGGTGAATGATGATGGAAAAGATGAAGTTAAGGGGTACGAGAAATGAAAGAGTGAGGGGGAGTGGTAAAGGATGAGGTTAGGGGATGAGAGAGGTGAAGGAGTGAGGGGGGATGGGTGAAGGATGGTTGAAAGGATGAGGATAAGGGTGACTAAAGTGAAGGAGTGGGGAAAGAGCTGAAGGATGGTGGAAAGGATGAGGATAAGGGGTGAGAGAAGAGAAGGAATGAGGAGGAGGGATCAAAGATGATGCAGAGATTGATGTTGGGATGAGAGAAGTGAAGGACTGAGGGCAGAGGTTTAGGACAAGGGAAAGGATAGGAATAAGGGGTGAGAGAAGTGAAGGAGTGAAGAGGAGGGGTCAAGGATGAGGGAGAGGATCCGGGTAAGGGATGAAAGAAGTGAGGGACTGAGGGGAAAGGTCAAGGGTGAGGGAAAGGATGAATTAATGGGTGAGAGACGTGAAAGAGTGAAGGGGAGGGGTCAAGGATGAGGGAGAGGATCCGGGTAACGGGTGAGAAAAGGGAAGGAGTGAGGGGGAGGGGTCAAGGATGAGGGAAGAGATGAAACTGAGGAGTGAGAGATGTGAAGGAGTAAGGAGGAAGGATCAATGATGAGGGAAAGTATGGGGGTAGGGAGTGAGAATAATGAAGGAGTGAGGGGGAGGGGTGAAAAATGAGGGAAAGAATAGGGGTGAGAAGTGACAGAAATGAAGGAGAGAGGGGAGGGGTAAAGGATGGGGGAAGGGATGGGAGTAAGGACTGAGAGATATGAAGGAGGGAGGGGGAGGGGTGAAGGATGGGGGAAGGAATGGGGGTAAGGAATGAGAGATATGAAGGAGAGAAGGGGAAGGAGTAAAGGATGAGAGAAGGAATGGGGCGGGGTGAAGGAAGGGGGAAGGAATGAAAGATACGAAGGAGAGAAGGAGAAGGAGTAAAGGATGAGGGAAGGAATGGGGATAAGGAGTGAGAGATATGAAGGAGGGAGGGGGAGGGGTGAAGGATGAGGGAAGAGATGAGGATAAAGAGTATGGTGGTGGGGATCGTGTCAGGTATGAAAATGTTCTGTTCCTGAGGAAGGGAATAATATTCTTAAAGGAGAAATGAAATAGCATGGTGCTTGAGAGAGAGAGAGAGAGAGAGAGAGAGAGAGAGAGAGAGAGAGAGAGAAGCCTGTGTCCAGGCTCGAAGCAGCTCTAATTATTATTATTATTTTTTTAATTGCCTAAAGTTGCCCAGGTACTCTTTATTTGCAGAGGAAGTGTCTGATATACAACAACAACAACAAAAAAGAAACATAAAAACCTAAAGAAATAGTATGTGCTTTATATAGTACCGCTGCTAGTGTTGTTGTTGTTGTTGTTATAGTATTGAAGCCTGGCTGATATGAACCCAAACCCGATGAAATGTAGGAATACGGCCTCTTCTGTCGGATGCCTTGGTAGATCTTCCTTTGAATATGTTACGTTGAATGTTTGTATTGCACATAGAAAATAATATATAACCCTGGAACCTGGGCTTCACCTCCGACTGTGAATCTGGTTCTGCTTCAGTAATCCATTCCCGAAATCCGGCATTAATCCCGAGCTGCAATTCACCACACACATAACACTGCACACTTACCTTCTGTCTACCATCCACTCCTGAAATCCAGCATTAATCCCGAGCTGCAATTCACCACACACATAACACAGCACACTTACCTTCTGTCTACCATCCACTCCTGAAATCCAGCATTAATCCCGAGCTGCAATTCACCACACACATAACACTGCACACTTACCTTCTGTCTACCATCCACTCCTGAAATCCAGCATTAATCCCGAGCTGCAATTCACCACACACATAACACAGCACACTTACCTTCTGTCTACCATCCACTCCCGAAATCCAGCATTAATCCCGAGCTGCAATTCACCACACACACAACACAGCACACTTACCTTCTGTCTACCATCCACTCCTGAAATCCAGCATTAATCCCGAGCTGCAATTCACCACACACATAACACAGCACACTTACCTTCTGTCTACCATCCACTCCTGAAATCCAGCATTAATCCCGAGCTGCAATTCACCACACACATAACACAACAAACTTACCTTCTGTCTACCATCCACTCCTGAAATCCAGCATTAATCCCGAGCTGCAATTCACCACACACATAACACAGCACACTTACCTTCTGTCTACCATCCACTCCTGAAATCCAGCATTAATCCCGAGCTGCAATTCACCACACACATAACACAGCACACTTACCTTCTGTCTACCATCCACTCCTGAAATCCAGCATTAATCCCGAGCTGCAATTCACCACACACATAACACAGCACTCTTACCTTCTGTCTACCATCCACTCCTGAAATCCAGCATTAATCCCGAGCTGCAATTCACCACACACATAACACAGCACACTTACCGGAATTGCTGGTGGTGAAGAAAGAAATAATAACTTGGCTCTGACACTGATGAAAAAAGAAATGAAAATAATGGTATTGGAAAAATGTGTAAAATGGTGTGAAGGGAAGAATGAACAGCCATAAGTTCTACT